>NW_017305779.1:6824582-6825137 GCF_001594115.1 Trachymyrmex septentrionalis | reverse complement strand
TGCGCAACATTCTTTTGTTGATCTTATGCGAAGCCTTTACTCAAACTGGATGACTACTGATCACTACGAGCTATCAATAAAATAAATTCGTCGTTTGCGCTTGCGCGCATTATAGATTACAATGTTTATGAAGGAGAAAGTTTAAAAGCTGTAGAGTTTTCAAGTTAACTTGCTCACCGAGGGTTGGAATTATTTTCCACGAATAGTGTTTTCACTCATCATACATTATTTTTTAAACTTTGAATAATCTTTTTGATGACTTCAACTTTTCTTCTTGTATTAAAACTCGTGATTGTATTGGACATTGACCACAATAGTTCTGATTACATTATACATATTACAATATATATCGAAATATACATATTTTAATTTGCTTAGAGATTAATATATGTGATAACAATCATAATGTTTTCGATAGTTTTTCGACAACATTTATGCCCTAAAAATGGGCATTTAGTAAAAAAATATCGATTATGTATCAAAAGATACTATAAGAAAAACATCAATACATCAACTATCTTAAAAAGTTTGTATTGATAGTAAGTCGATAAAATA
>NW_017305779.1:6809006-6824482 GCF_001594115.1 Trachymyrmex septentrionalis | reverse complement strand
GTGGGATTTCCAAGTGCAGTAATAGTTCCGAAGCAAAGAGAGATTACTTATTGTATAACTCATTTCTAGCTTATATAATGTTAAAATGCTGCTTGAAACTTTAGTAATAAAAAATTATGCAATGAATTAAAATATAATAAGGACATATTTAAAATAATATTACACCGTATGTATTAAGCTTATTGCATTGATTTTTTGTTTTCTTTTTTGCACAATACATTGTGAAGTTTAGATTATAGTTTCGAAGACCATTAACTGACAATTGATATGTATTAGTTTGCGATACGTCAGGCTATACTTTCTGCTCTCGAGTTATAATCGTGCAAAAAAGTTAACAAGTACAATAAAACAGCACTGTTTCAGCATGGTTTCATATGTATGTAATTGATAAATGTAAAATTAATTATAATTATTGTATATTATAATTTCTATTTGATGCTCTTATTTGTCTTATAATGAAATAAAGGAATAATTTATTTAAATTTGTACAGAAGATAAAATAGTAATGCAAAAAATTAAATAATTATTGAAATGCTTTCTATAAAATTGTAATTTAATTTCATCGTACTGAGAAATAAAATTTCTTACTCACGCTTTAGTATATATATATATATATACATTATACTAAACTTTTGTACCAAACTTTTGGCCTCTTTATATATAATAAACATAAGTATACAATATAATATTATATTACGATACGTCCATAGTCATGGTTCCGTTAAGAAGAAGAAGAAAATACAGGACATAATATTCAGCCGGTCATTCTTAGAAGCATATTAAAATATGTCACAGCTGTCTTTACAACCTGAACAATAAGCACAATATCCCGTAATTATTTATCACTTCGTCATAATTTCATTTAACTAATATGATAAGCTGATTCAAAAATGTTCACGTCTATTAAGCTATAGATAATAATTTTTGGATAACGTAATTGACCGCTGTGTTGCAATTATCATTAATTTCTGAAAAAAATTAATAAACGCTTTTGAACAAATGTGCTTACGTCACCATAGGTCTTGAATGATAAATCCACGATTTTTCCAGCTGTAATCTTAGCGGGTAAGTTTGATATGATTATTATCAACAGGATCGCCCGCGCGTCTTTATTCGGAAGACGATGCCACTCGAGTACGCAAGATTGTTTAGCTACTTCCTCTGCCTATTATTATCAAGTACATATAAGAAAATTTTTGTTGATTTAAAGATTGTTTAAAAAATATTATACAAATTTTCATAACAATTTCTCAAATATTTTGCATAACAGAGAGTTCTTATTATATACTATACGATACGAAAAAAGGAAAGAAGAAAGGAAAAAATATGGACAAACATACCTGAACGGTAAGTTGCTCACCAGTGTAACAAAACATGAACACGTTTATCATCATGGATGTAATTGATGAAAAATAGGAGCACATAGCTATCCGATTGCTATTTTCCCATTCCTATAAATATTGTATTTTATTGTTGAAAATATAACTTTCTTTTGCTGTGTTATTGAAACTCCCAAATAAATAAAATATTACAAACCTTTATTACAAAATATCCTGCAAGGCAGATTAACATCGTGCATCCCATCAATTCTATTAGACACGCTTGATATAGAGTATTTTCTATCAATTGTAAAAAACTGAAATGTCGACGGCACCGAATCAATATTTAAAAAATTAAAATTTGAATTACCTACACACTGCACGTATCTGATGTTAACCGATTAGCAAATAATAAATTATTATAAACGTTTAATCACTTAATATATGTATGTGATTTTAATAAAAAAATAAAACTCTTAAACTTTTACCTTCGAAATCTTATTTGATGTTCAACCATTCTTGCCAGCTTCTTATTCAGTTCTCGTTTTTCATGCCACTTTTCCTCGACGAGATTTGTCATCAAATTTATGAGGATCTTCAGCTGGCCGCAGGCGTGCATCACGAAGAGAGTCGCAAGACCACATAAACCTGTTGTTATCGAGTAAGTAACTAACCCAGATAATACTTGTATTGCAAAGATCAGCTCATAAGTGGGGCTAACTTGCACATCAAAGAAAAGGAAGTAACTCGGACAAGGTAGAGGTCTGAGTGTGATGTTTTGTGGAGTGACGACTTTTCCCCTGGCAAATGGCAAAATCAATCGAAAGGAAAGTCCACTGCAGTACATGAAAATCGCACAAAGTGAGACCAACCGTCTTCCAATCTTCGCAGATGTAATCATCGTGTCCCGCGCTTCCGCGTTGGTAATAACTTTATAATCTTCCTCGATGTGCTCCAAGCAGCGTCTGATTTTCTTTTCGTGGAATAGCAGATTGATATATTTACTACAGCCCATCAAAACAAAGATAAGCAGAGGAATGGTTTGGATTCTAACTTGTGTTCTCTTTTCAATTAACCAGAAAAAGATTCCAGGAAGCAAAACGCAATACAGAAGAATTTTACAGATCGAGATTAAGAAGTACCTCCAGACTTTCGCGCAGGTAGAGTCTTTTTTATTATTAGACGGCCAAATTCCGAGTAAGCTTAGAATGTTTCGCGTCAAATATGTGATGTAAATCATGTCATCTTTATAATACTTATTGTGGAACATTCTTTTGTTGATCCTGTGTGAAACCTTTGTGCAAACTGGATGGTGACTGATCGTTGCAAATACGAACTGCCGATAAAGTAAATTTGTTGTCCGTTTGCGCTTGCGCGTATTAAAGATTAAAGGGTTGCGTGAATAGGATTCGAAAGCAGGAGATTTTCTAAGTTCGCTCACCGAGGGTTGGAATTGCTTTCCCAGAATATGAAATCCATTCGTCAAAGTGTATATAGTTTTTGCAAGCAGCTAAGAATAACAATCGGCTTCTTTCCTGTGTAATATAAATCTAAAACTCACGATTACATCCGTTGAATGTTGACCGTCAATAATTCTGATAATGTAGTACAGTAATATTTCAATTTGTTTAAAGATTAATACTTATAAAAGCAATTGTGATTTTTTAACGTAATAATTGTGACAATATCAGTGAATTAAATAAAGATAAAAAATATCTATATTTTTTGTCTTATTATATCCTATGATAAACTATTTGTGTGTGTGTGGTGCGAGAAAATAAACTTATTAAACTCTTGTAGTTGCATAAGAGGCTAAAAGTAAAAGCACTGAATTGTTTTGATATATCAATGAAATTTTCCGATTCTCTGAAAAAATAATCAGTTTAATTGTATTAATGTTACAACTGAAAAGCAACATCTAGTGAATGTATAGTGTACGTATATAGAAACTTTCAAAGTGACTGCGTGCAAACATATTTGTGCTTTTCTTCGTAAGGTAAAGAAAGTTGTCCTATTGGAAGCAATGAAAAGGTTGCAGTATCGTAAAGAAAACAGATAATAGCAGTGTATATAAGTAAAACGCGTTTTTGACATGACAGAGTATTTGTAGAAAAATAACTGTAGTCACATAATGCGATCATTATATTAAACAATAAATAGTTTTTTTGTTGCTCTCATCATTATGATTATTTGTTAATTTTTTTAAATACAGAATGCATTCAAACATATTTGTCTACACTGTATTGAATTTTTATATTTTTGACTGCTCATGTTACAGTATAATATTATTGATTCAATATGTAGCATAGATTGTAGTTTCAAAGATCGAACGTTGCTAAGTCATTAATAGCTTTGATTAACAGCTTTTTATTATTTAAATATTATATGAGTCTTCGACCTGCTCGCAAGTTACAATCGCAAACAGAAATCAATGGCTATAAAGCAGCATTCGAATTTTGTAGGGGATATTGATAAATGTGATTAATACACATGCACAATTATATTATATTATTTTATAATTTTTACTTCTTAATTTCTTATATACTCGATGCTCTTATTTATCTTGAAATGAAAGTACATTTGATTTATATAAATTTATAAGAAATAAAATAGTAATTCGACTGAATTAATTATCGAATTGCTTTATATGAAAATTTAATGTAAAATATTATATTGTAAAACAAAAATTTCTTACATATACTTTTTTATATATATAGAAAAAAATATATCTAAATTAATAATATTTATATAGATGTATGTACATTATAATAAACTTTTGTATTTGACACATCAATATCACGATCATACACGATACGATATTACCATTATAATTTGTAGCTGTAATTTGAATGAAAAGAAATATAGAGCCGATACATTTAACCAGCTACATTTAAAAGCATGTTAAAGTACGTTACAGCTGTCTTTACGACCTGAAAAACGCATAATATTTAATAGTTGCTTTATCATGGTTTTATTTAATTGACTCTATAAATTAAATAAAAAAGTTGTACTTAATTAACTATTACAGTATATAGTGATAATAACAATCACTTAATAACATATTTAATTATTAATGTTAGAATTGTTGTTGATTCCTAAAAAAATTAGTGAATATTTTTGAATATATATTCTTACATCACCGTATGTTTTGAATGATAGAGTCATGATTTTCCCAGCAGTGATCTTGGTGGGCATGTTCGACATGATTATCACCAGCACTATCCCACGCGCTTTCTTGTCCGGAAGACGATACCACTCGAGCTCGCAAGATGTACTAGCTACTCTTTCTGCCTGTTATTAATGTTATCAAGTATGTGTAGCAAAAAATTAAGCTAATTCTAGGGATTAAATATTACTTAGAATTATTATAAAAATATTTTTAACAATTTCTCAAATATTGTTTTGTATAAACAAATAGCATTATTAGGATTATAACAAAAACATTATCACATATTATTATATTATACGTAATTGTTATATATAATAGCATCGCATGATATCATCACGAGCAAAAGGTATAAATAGTTATACCTGAACAGTAAGTTGTTCACCAGTATAACAAAACATGAACATATTTATCATCAGAGATGTAAGTGTTATAACATAAGAGCACATAGCTATCGAATTGCTATTTTCCCATTCCTATAAAAGTTACATTATTGCAGGTAATTTTCTTTTTTATCTCATTATTATTAAAACTTTTTGGATATAAAATTACGAACCATTATTATAAAATATCCCAAAAGGCAGACTATCATCGTGCACCCCATCAATTCTATTAAACACGCTTGTTGTAAAGTATTTTCTACCAATTGCAAAAAACTGTCGACGGCACCGAATCATCATATTCGAAAAATGAGAAAATAGTACTAAATATATTCCGCATATATGATGTTAATTACCGAAATAATCAATTATTACATAAGTTACATTGATGTACACACATGGGTTTAATAAAAATTAAAACTTGTAATTCTTACCTTCGAATTCGTATTTGATGTTCAACCATTTTAGCCAGTTTTTTATCCACTTCTTGTTTTTCTTGCCATTGATCCTCGACGAGATTTCTCATCAAATCTACTAAAATCTTTAGTTGGCCACAAGCGTGCATCACAAAAACGGCCGCGAGGCCACATAAAGCTATCGTTATCGAATAGGTAACTATCCCGGATAAAAATTGCAATGCAAAGATCAACTCGTAAGCGGGGCTGATTTGTATATCAAATGAAAAGAAGTAAGCTGGACAAGGTAACGGTTTGATCGTAATATTTTGCGCAGTGACAATTTTTCCTTTGGCAAATGGCAGAATTGATCGAAAGGAGAGCCCGCTGCCGTACATGAAGACTGCACAAAGTGTAACTAGGCGTCTTCCTATCTTCGCGGATTCAATCATCATATCTCGCCCCTCTGCACTGGTAACGATCCTCCAATCCTGTTCGATATGTTTCAAGCAGCGTCTAATATTTTTCTCACGAAATACCAAATTGCTGTATTTACCACTGGCCATGAAACCGTAAAAAAGTAAAGGAATCGTTTGGACTCTGACTCGTGTTCTCTTCTCAATCATCCAAAATAAGGCACCGGGAATTAGGACGCAATAGAGAAGAATGTAAGAGATCGAGATCAGGAAGTACTTCCAAATTTTTTCGCCAATAGTTTTTCTCCTGTTGTAATTCGGCCAAACCCCAAGTAGGCTCAAAACATTTCGTGTCAATTGTGTGATGTAAATCATATCATCTTTGTAATGTTCGTTGTGCAGCATTCTTTTGTCAAGTCTGTATGAAATCTTTATGCAAACTGAATGGCAACTGATTGCAGCAAACAAAAACTGTAGAATAAATTCGTTGTTCGTTTGCGCTTGCGCACCTTAATAATTAATATGTTGCTTGAAAGAGAGGGTTTAAAAGCAAGAGAGTTTCCAAGTCAACTTACCGAGGATCGAGATTGCTTTCCACAAATAGTTTTTTCATTCGTCAACATGTACATTTGTTTTCAAACTAAGAATAATCGATTTAATGATTTCAATTTTTCTTCCCGTACTAAAACTTAGCAAAACGTATACTACTTTGGACGTTGACCGCTAGCAATAATAGTTTCTGCTACATAGTACAGAATACTTTGGTTTAATCAGAGATCAACGTATAACATTGTTTTAGTGCCGTGATAGTGTCATCGTATTTCTGATATTTCGATTCTGACAACATCAATAAATTTAATAAAACTAAAATTGTATTTACATACTTGCGTCATATTCTACGATAACTACTTGAGATAGAAAAAAACTTGCTAAACTTGTAGTGCGTGAGAAACAGAAAATGAAAACGGCAAATGGTTTCTATGGAAGATATTTTGTTATGCACATTGGTTAAGTTTTCTGATTCTTTGAAAAATAATTACGTTTGATTCTGCTGATGTTACAACTTGCGTTCCTCGAAGCTTCAATGATAGTGAGTAAAAGTTTATACGTTTGTATATGAAACGTTAATACGTATTGTAACTTTTCTATGGCTTTTATTTCTTTTTAAATACTTAGGGGAGACCGGGACCGGTTGTTACAGTTTTTGATTAGTGATTTTTAGAAAAAAGATTTGGAAATATTATATACGTTATAATATATCTACATCCTTTAGATATTAAAAAAAATATTATTCTTAAATTCATCATAAAAATAAATTATTTAATTTAAAGCTGCGAAAATGTGACAATTAGTCCCGTGTTCTGGATTGATTGTCACACGTTTTAGAATAGCATTTGGCAATAGCATATTTTGTTTGTAAATAACACATAAAAAATACAATTTTTAATATCAGTTTTATATTTCAAGATATAATAATAATTATAATAGTAATACAGACAAAATAGTTATTTTAATTATAAAATACGTAATTTGTTTTTGTTCTGTAATTTCTGTATGAAAAATAAAAAAAACATATATCTATATAAAATATAATATATTTATAAGTATAATCTCTAAAAATGTGTCAAACTAAAGACATTAAAATTGATTGTTACCTAACTTCGCCTCATTTTTATTAATCTATCCCACACAGTTATTTTTAATAATAGAAATTGTATTCACAAACTTTGTCAGGATAAGGATTAATTAATTGTAGTAAAGATTTTTTAAGACATGTCATTTTCTATGAATACAGAGATATTGACTATTAATAATACCAAAGACTTCTCAGACAACAAAATAGATGATAAGAAAAATTTATTCACTAACTTTATTTTCTTAAAAGTCGTTATAAATAATATATACAATGCTTTTAATGTAAACAATTTTACAACAAATTAATATTATATCAGTAATCTACTTAAAGAAAGAAATTTTTCTGCCATGTACTGTTTGAGTTATAAGCATTTTGACAACTTGGTACGACAACTAGTCCCGGTCTCTCTTACTATTGTAGTAAAGGAATTATTGTTTAGGAATTATGTGCCTTGGCTATTTTTATTTAAAAGTTACATATTTCTTTGAAGACTACGTTTATGCATTTACTATTTAAATTTAATCAACAACAGAGCGTAAAAGATTTAAATACGTTACGGCCGTCTTAACGACCTAAAATGTAATGAATCTTTGTAAAAATGTGATTTTTATTTTTCAACATATTATTACTTACGTTGTTCTGAAGAAAAGATCAAAATATTTTCCTCCTCTAATCTTTGTCGGAAAATTCAACATAAGCATGATTAATATCAGCGATCACGCTTTTACATCCAGAAGACGGTATCACTACAATGTGATTGTGAATGTGTAGCATGTTGTTAATGCTACTTTTTCTCCCTAATTTAATCAATTATACAAAGATGATTAATAAGATTATTAATAAAAAAAATGATGCTTACATTAATTGATGAATGCTAATTATTACTTCGATAATGTGATAGCATACCTTCGTCGAAAGTTGTTCATCGATAAAGCATAAAAATGGTGAAACTAATCGATGTGAGTCCAATGAGATATGAACATACAATTACGGCAACGTTATCCTCCCATTCCTACCATATAAATTACGATTATATTTATTTTTGTGATACTTGTTAAGTCTGTGCGTTTTATATATATTTTATATATCCATAATACTCTTTAAAAATCACTGAAATTATTGTCGCTACATATTTATTTTATACGTATCATGATAACAAAATCTTCTAAGAGACATACAATTATGGTGCATCCCATAATTTCCATTAGACTTGTATATTGTGTGGTGTTCTGCACTGAAGGAAACTAAAATGATCGTGGAAAAAGATTTTTATCAAAATAAATGTTTTTCAAAAATTTGCTTATAATTAAAACAAGAAATATGTTAATTGTACAATAAACAAGATTTTCTATATCTTTACACAAAAATAAAAACGAATATAATCAATATATTCAATATAATCAATAATTAAATATATCTTTAAAGATTCTTGTTTATTGAACAATTTATCGTATATGAATTAATCCCAACGTCTATTTTACACGTAGATTTCAATTAAAACATTAAAATACTAACAAACAAATTTGTTAAAGATACTTATAAAATTAGTCTTACTTTCGCGTTTTGATCTGATACTTTACAATAGTGGCCAATTTTTCATTCACATTTTTAAGTTCACATTTATTTACCAGATTATTCATCAGGACCATCAGTATGTCCAGCTGTGCGTAAGTGTGCATCACGAAAAGACCTGCAAGGCCGCATACCGCTGTTGTGACTGTGCATTTCACGAATCCGGAGAAGAATTGCATAAGGAATATGATCTCGTAAGCGAGGCTAAGCTGCACATCAAATATAATAGAACAAAATAAGTCGGGCATGGTAGATGTCTGATCGTAAAATTCTGTTCAGTGACAATCTTTTCGGCGGATAACGATATAATTGTCCGAAAGGACACTCCAGTGGAGTACATGAATATAGCACATATTATCAGCAAACGTCTGCCTGTTCTAGTTTTATCGATCATCACATCACGATCGTGCGAGTTGACTATTTGCCAGTCGTCTTCAACCTGCGTGAGGCAGTTTCTCACTAAGTTCCTTTTGGTCAGCAAATGGCCGTACTTGGTCATCACTAGCACCATAAATATTACGGTGGCGATGACTTTCAGCCTGGCACGGATCTCTCTCTGCACGATGGCCATGTAGAGAATCGTCGGGACCAACTCGCAAGTGAGGAGGATGTAGGAGATGAGGATCACCGCGACTCTCTGGAGGGTCTCCTTTGTACGCGCATACGGCCAGACACCTAGCAGACGAAAGACAAAGCGATTAAGCTTAAAAACGTAATCTATATCGCGTTTGTAATTTTTGTTGGCGAACATCTTTTCCATAATAGTTCGTGCGCGAGCCACAGATGGTGAAACGATGCGCGTTCACTCGCCACTGATCATGGTTGATCCGCTGTTCAATTTGAAGAGAACTCGCGACTCGCGTGCGCTTGCGTGTTGAAACAATCTTTCAAAGCCACGTCGAACAAATCGCTAACATCGTAGAAACTTTAAAACGACTATTTTTGTTATGCGCAGAAAGGATTTCCCGGAAATTATGAAAGGGTTGAATATCCAAGAAAAAAGTTTACTTGTAATAGCGATGCGGTAAGTTTTACAATTTTCCGTAAGAAAAATGTGTAAAAAGATATTATAGAGATACAAAAAGATAGATGTTCGTGATGTATTATAACATTTTTTATTTCTGTACTAAGTAATAATCATTTATTTGGTCATATTTCTCATATAAGCGTAAATATCTGTGGGAAATTTGTATCCACATATATTATATAATTTATAATGATATTATACTTAAATATTTAATTATTTTTTATAATTAATACTACTTATTGTTATTAATATTGATAATAAATCTTTCATATTAAAATATATAATATGGATATGTTTATTTCAAAAAGAAATTTATTGCCAATCCCAGTTTGCCATTTATTCGGTAAGTTGTCGAAGTATGTTAAGATAAATTACAGCCGATTTAATTACCTGAAACAATTTCTTAAATCCAAACTGATAACGAACTCTAAATCATAGGTAGTTATTGTATATTACTTACATCACCGAATGTTTTAAAGGACAGTTCGATGAATTTTCCAGCGGTAATTCGTGGTGGAATATTCGAAGAGATTATCACTAATATCATATCTCGCGCCACGTTTGTCGGAAGACGGTACCAATCGAGCGTGCAAGTAATCAAGCCAACTTCTTCGGCCTATCGCGAACAATTATGAGTATACCTCATATATAAAAAGTAGTGAATGTAAGTTTTTATTATAACTTAGTATTACTTATCTTAAAAGATATAAAATAATTACCTGCGCCGTTATATACTCTCCAATATAACATAAAATAAAAATGTTAATAATGACAGACGTGAGAGCTGTTACGTATGTACAGAAAGCTGGTAAGTTTTTATTATCCCATTCCTGAGAATAAAATTATTTTGTACATGCGACACGCATTGTGCTTAAACACAATAAATTTGCTTGCATTATTTTTCGTACCCCTATTATGCAATATCCGGTAAGACATATCAGAGTGGTGCACCCGACTATTTCGACTAAACTACTGTAGCGCAAAATATTCTCCACCAGTTGCAAGAAACTAAAATGTATTTATGATACACTCGATTCAGCATAGTTTTGAAACGAAAAAAATATCAATTTGTTTTTTGCAAAAATATATAAGTATATAAAATTTTTCCGACAATTTATTATTAATGATAATATTTAATATCAAATGTAACTATAAAACTATTGATATTTATAAAGGATAATTTTATGGCTGGTATTCATAATCGGTTTTTATTTTAAGCCCTTCTTGAGATATTAATACGGCTCTGTAATTAGTTTACGACATTTTAAGATTGTCTTAAACAATATATAAGAATATATAAATATCGAACACAGATTAGTATTAGTATCGTAAGACGTTACTTAAAATGGTCTTCAAATAAGACTGGTTATAAATACTAGCCTAAATCTTTGAGCGTATTTATTCTATATCCGATTTATGCCGACAAAGAGAGAATTATTCAAAGTACTCAGAAAAATTATAAACAAAATGCTTACTTTTGTATTCTTATTTGATGTTCAACTATAACTGCCAGCTTTGCGCCGATATTACGTTGTCCAAACTCACTCTCATCGACGAGGTTCTCCATCTGTCGCATGAGGATCTCCATCTGCGCGCACGCATGCATCACGAAGACAGCGGCGAGACCGCAAATCGCCACTGTGATCGTGTACATGACAAAACCGCAAAGGACTTGCTGAAGAAACACGATTTCGTAGGCAGGACTATTCTGCGGATCGAAGAAAACATAATATCCGGGGCTGGAGAAGGGTCTGATCGTGGTATTCTCATCGATAACAATACTTCCTCTCGATAACGGCACTATCGTATTGTAAGACAATCCACCGCAATACATAAACGTGCAGCACAAGGTGAACAATCGTCTTCCATTACTAGCTTTGTTCAGCATCACTTCTCTCGCATCATCGACGACTACTGTTCCCCAGTCTTCCTTGATGTGCCGCAGGCAACTTCTAATATCGTATTCATGAACAAGTAAAGTACTGTATTTGGCGATTGCCATGACTGAGTACAGAATCGGTGGCATCATTTTTACTTTCTCACTCGGCTCATCATCGATTACTGCATAATAAAGAATACCCGGTACCATGTCGCAATGGAGAAAGAGATAACAGACGATTACGAGAAAAATATTTATAATCTTCTCGATTATGTTTGGCTGTCTGTCAATCGACGGCCAAATCCCAAGCATGCGAAGTACAACGTGACTTTGTTCGAAAACGTATTTCACGTCTGTTTCCTGATATTCATTAGGGATCATTCTAGCGGTATTATGCACGATATAACTTTTCTAATTAAAAATAATTTTGATTGAAAATTCTACAATTACGGTGAAGAAAATTAATGTAGAGAATCGAAATGTTTTAAATTAATTGTTGGTGCGAAAAATTGAGATATATATGTTCAGGTTCAAGTTTGCGTAGGGTTACTGATCAGAACTTTGAGCATATCAGGTATGATGTGAACTCTCGGACGACTTGCGCCTGCGTGTTTTAAAAATTAAGGAGCCACTTGTAAGGGTTGCAAGACAGTGAACGAAAAGAAGTTTAACGATTGATTTTGCACATAATGTGGTTTCTCAACGCGTTTGTGTGGTAGTACGTAAGCAGTAGAAACTTTGACTTTGTAACTTGAACCACGAGAGCGTTTATTTTTCAAAGTAGCAAAGGACTTGGTCTTCGTCGAGCAACATAGTAAATAAAACTTTTATCCTATCTTTGTCAGCCAGGTCAACGCTTACATTATACAAATATAATAATACTCCAATTTTTGAAACACAATACTGTGAGCATATATACTCCGTTATCTTATTTATATTTTGTATGTCTTATTTTTACAGAAACTTTATAACATATTATTTTAAAGAGAAATAATTTATTCCATTGTAAGTGCCATACTAATACGTGCATTATTTGTCAAACTAAATAACAATAAATAAAGGGCAAAATAAAAGTCAACACATTTCTTTAAAAAAGTCATACAATTAAAAGAATAAAATCAAATACAGAAAAGTAAAATAGAAGAAGAAAAAATATATAATAAAAAATAATAAAAATAAAAATAAAATACAAAATAATTAAACACTCAGTTGGTGACACTAATTTGTCAAACTATTAATGTAATTTTCTGCCATACTAAAATCCTAAGCATGGTACCCCTTTCGGATCCCATCCAATGTAGTCTCATCACTCCATGTCTTACGTTCTCAATCTCGCGAGGAAAATTCACGAAGTAAATTGAAATACGCCATTGACGTTTTTAAGATCTACGATATAATAGTCTATTTTCATTGTCAGTATAAAGATTAAAACATTTTAAGAAATACATATTTTATTTGGATTTATTAAAACTTACTGACAAAATCACAATAATTAACACTGATTAAATCCAATCTCTAAGTAAGTAATAGATGTAACATGTATGAAACATTGTTACAAGCACGTTAAGCAGTCTTAATTGACACCTCGCATTTAGAGCACGAAACGATATTACTCACTTCAGAGAACGTGGTAAGGGTCATCGTCAACATCTTTCCGGCGGTAAGAGTCGCAGGGTATCGAGACATTGCGATCGGCATTAACAAATCAATCGCCTTCCTGGATGGCATTCGATACCACTCGATTGTATAGCAAATAGTTCCTATCTGCTGGCAACGCTCTTTGAGCAAATCTCCAATGTAGCAAAACATGAACACATTGAAAATGACTGACACAAGTCCAAACAAATACATAAAAATCTGCACGAACGATTCATTATTATTCATATCCTAAAATTTGGAAAGAGATTAACAATCGCTGCAATTGTAAGGTATCAACATTTGTTTAAAATTGTTTTGAAATCTTCATAAGAATTAGAATCAAAATCGAACATACGGTTATAATGATATAGCCCATTAGACATATGTTACACGAAGCATTCATGAACTCCACGAGACATATCTCGGTAAATAAGTTTCTTACGTGAGACACGAATCTAGAAAATTATATCTAATAAAATTTTCAAAAGTTTTATCCATACAATTTATCCATTACCAATATATCAATTTTTGAATAATTTATTTATCAATTTATTTATTTTATTTTTAATATTATATATAACTACTATCAAATGCAATTGTTGTAATAAAGATACTACACAGAAAAAATGATTTTGTTAAAGTACCTATCTAAAAATTGAGCCGGATACAGATATGAAAATAATTTTATTGGTCCATCAAAATAATTACGTAGGAATCTCAAGCATGACAAGCAATGCTGATAGCAAAAAGTTTTTAACCCGTTCTACTTTAAGCATCCTACATAAATATTTTAATAGTGTAACAAGATTATTTTCAAATTATCTAGTTAAAATTTTTAGACACTATAAAATCGTTCTTTTCGTGTATAAGTATTTGAAATTACCTTAGTAGATGCAAATGTCGGGTTATTACAAGAGCAATTCGATTGTCGATGGACCCGCTATTGCGTTTACCACCGTCTACGAGCTCCTCTAAAAGCGACATTAACACGTCACACTGACCGCATACATGTGCAACAAAATTGGCCATCAAGCTGCAAATGCCGCAGAATGCACTGTAGGCAGTGAAACCGGATAAAAGTTGTAAGAAGTACACGATCTCGTACACAGGACTAATCTGTTCGATAATAAATTAATTTATACATGCCGATCTAATATCTAGATATATGTATAATTGAAACTTAAATGCATGTTATAAAAAAAGAGATAATATCTAAAGATGATAAACGTATAAAGAATCTTTAAACGAAAAAACACTAATCAGGATTAACTAAATCAACACTGCCAACTTGGCCTGTAAATCGGAATTGAAAATTTTACCTTAGAATCAAACACAAAAAACTCGCAGGCCGATGGATGCAATCTTACGGTAACGTTGTCTTCATTGACTAAGTTTGGTGTAACTATAGGGTGTAAGTAGTACAGTGTGCCGCAGCTGAACATAAAAACCACGGAAGTGATGCCAAAGGTGCGGCCGACTCTAGCGTTCGCCAACATGATATCGCGATCCTCGGCAATTATTGCGTACCGCCAATCGTCAGCTACATGATCAATGCAGAACCTGAGCCGATCCTGATGCCAGAGCAGCAAAACATATTTCGCGAAAGCCATTAGAGTAAAGAGTAACTCACACATTAAATGGATTATTAGGAAGACGTCCTTTTCTTTCATCATGTGCAGCATCATCGGCACTATGGTGAAGATCAAGAGGAACGTGGCGATCACCATTAATGCCCTGTGCAGGACGATCTTGAATCTCGACGTTTCATCATTGCCCAGCGGCCAAGTACCAAATGGTTTTAGTAGACAAACGCTTATCTGAACAGCGTAATAAAAGTCCGAAACATGCAATTCGTTCTGCTTTGTTACGTTGGCAGCGAGCGTGTTTAGCGTTTTTGCTTGTTTCCGATCAACCATCTCCAACGATATAACGTCACCGCCGGCTCAATCTTCACTGTCCCGATCATGATATCAGGTTTACGCGTTTTTCTATCACAAAGCATGCGCGTCCCGTTCGATGAACTCTCCTCCGGTCCAAGCTGTAGTAAA
>NW_017305779.1:6805233-6808906 GCF_001594115.1 Trachymyrmex septentrionalis | reverse complement strand
GTTTTTCTATCACAAAGCATGCGCGTCCCGTTCGATGAACTCTCCTCCAGTCCAAGCTGTAACTTTGATAACTCGTAATTTGCATTTTCTAATGTACCGGTTAAATTTTACGAAGGGAAAACAACATGTGCAGTTGGAATAAATCGGAAAGGGGAAAGCGGAGACGGCGGTGGTCAGTGACTTGTCACAACCATGATGTGGTGGAAACTTCTGTCCAAGGATAACTGTAAAATTACTGACAATACGTAATTCTGATTTTTTTTCTCAAAAAACTGTACACGTTGAACATAAAGTTTTTTTTACATAACTTTGAAACACTTTGTGCCTTGCTTTACTCTTATATGTTTCTATCTTTTATATTTACCTGGGAATAGTCACTTGGGATATTGTTATTGCAAAAAAATTATTATAAAATATTGTTTTGTACGCGGATATTGTTTAGAATATTTTTTTCTTTTTTAAGATATTTTTTAATTTTTTTCCATATTTTTGCTTTTTTAGCTATTCTTTGCAAACTTTTAAATGTACAATTCCATCAAAAACCCTCAATAAAAAAGCGTTATATTAATAAAAATCTTTATTTTTTTTTAAATACTGTCATAATAAACTATATACTATGCTTATTCTTTAATATTACTTTTGTCACAAAATCGTAATTAAATTTCCATATTCATAATGTTCCCAAATACTAATAAATCAGAAAACAATCAATAATATACTGTATGTTGTTAATCATAATGATTTTAATTAGGGTATAAAAATACCTCAGATAATCGTTTACGTATAAAAAATCAGGTGATTTCATATATATTTTTAAAAATATTAATTACTTCATGCGATGTTCAATCTTCTTACTATCAATTACTTCTACGTAAAATAAATTTTACTTACTACGCTAAGTAATTATCACGATGATTAAAATAGAAACATTTGCGTGTTATATTATATTTTGTAGAACCTTCTGATGTAACAGAAAAAAGCGTAGTAGAGTACAAAGCAAGGGGATACTTTATAATGCATCGAGAAAAAAACTTCAAAACGGAGGGAATACGATTTCAAAGTAAAACTGATTCTATTGTAAAATCGTAGTTTGTAGTTTGAATGCGTTTCTTTCTGCGAAAAGAGAAAATTGTGGCCAAGTGTTTGCATCATAATATTGACCAATAATAATAGCATTAAATACTTTAAATACTTTTTTGTAATAAATTAATATAATATCAATATAATTGTAAAGGTTGTATTAAATGATGAGCACAATACTATTATGATTGACTCAGAAATAATGCTAATGTTACTTTAATTGTTAGTAAATTAATAACGCAATTAACCTATTGCGCGTTGTTTCATTCGTAAATGTGATCTTAATGAATATCACTAAATGATAAATATGAGCAATAAAAAGGATTAAATATAATATTTTATATTTATAATTTAATATAGGTAAAAAAGTTAATATATTTTGAGCAAGATAAGAAATTAATATTACAGTGAATGGCACTTATAATAATCATTTGGAAAATACAATCGTTTTATTTCGTAAGCATTCGTATAAAATTCAGATACGCCATTGATGTCTTGCATACCTATGAATATTTGCGAATGTTAATCGGACAATATATTTAATTGTCAAATTAATAAACAATGGAGGAAATTATACTTACTTCGCAAAAACTTTGAAGAGAGATATCGAACATTTTAGCAGCTGTCAAAGTTGACGGACGGTTTGATCTAATCATCACCATAATTAAATTATTCACGTTTTTTGTTGGTACCATGTACCAATCAATGGAATATGATATTTCTCCAATTTTTCCACTCTTTTAAGAAAAGAAAATTACATTTAAGAAAAAAGTTAAATATAAATCTAGAGTTCAATGTTTATTCAAATAAATTAATTTAATTTAATTGTATACTTTGGTTTAAATTAATAGCTCAATTTAAATTAATTTAATTAATTAATTATTTTTTAATAATGGTTTTTAAATTTACCTCTTCTTTAAGTCGATCGCCGATAGTCGATAAAGTAAAAACATTTACAAAAATTGAAGTGACTAATATAAAATATATAATCACACCAAAAAATTTATTGTCTTCCCATTCCTGAAAGAAATTTGTGCAAAAAAATATAATTTGATTTTAAGAAATATATTATCTTTTCAATTATGCAAAAATATATTTAAATACCTTGAGAACTCCATATTCAAGAAAGCATATAATAATAGTGCATAGAATCATCTCTGATAGAAAAACGATATTTAATGAATTTTCGATCATTTCAACATACCTGTAATAGGTATTATTATGAAACAAAAAATTGTTATGAAATAAATGTAATTATTATAAATTGGAATAATCGCAAATAATTACACTGCAATTTAATAAGAATTATTTATGCTATAGAATTTATGCTTCAGAACAATATTTAGCAAAAATAAAATCCAGATTTTTTTTACACCTATAAACGTATATTATTATATTATTGACGATACATCTGTTGAAAAATTGACAATTCTTTTTCCGACCTGAGAGCTCGCATGTGATTTGTAATGATCCAATCGAATCGTTCATGAAGATCATCAATTCCTCCAAGCAATAATGTTTCCATATGTCTTCGAGCGATCTCGAACAAGCAGCAAGCATGCATCACACAACTGGCAATTAAACTGTAAACACCACAGTTTGTTGAGAGGATCATAGTGCTAAACACGATTTGAACGACGAAAAGAATCTCGTAGAATGGTGAGTCTTCCACCACAAAGAAGATGTAATCGCTGAGATAAGGCAGAGGTAAATGAGTCGTGTTGTCTTCCTTGACGACTTTGTCCGCCACCAATGGCATAATTATATGATAAGGTAATGCGCCACCATACAATAATACCAAATACATCATCGTGAACTGTCTGCCGACCTTGGCGTTTTTTACCATCACCAGTCGATCCTCTTCGCTCTCCACATCTCTGTACTGAATCTCCATTTCTTTCAGGCAGCACTTGATGTCGTTTTTGTTGATGATCATTGTCCAGAATTTGATGATACCCAGCAGGCTGAACACCTGAGCGGCTATGACTTTCATGTATCTTGTCAGATCTTCTGCATCGAAGAAGGTATATATGATGTGCGGGACAAGTAGAAAACACATTAAGCAAAACACGATGCTTGTCTGAAGATAGTATTTAATTTTATACATTGTAGAATCGTCCCCGTAAAGTGGCCAAATGCCAACAGGCGTCAACAGGATTTTGGCGACTCTTAACACGTACTCCGCATCGGACCTGTAATTGAAGTTTTGAAATAGCGCGCGATTGTCGACCGGCGACATGCTCGCGATCATTGTCCTACAATTATTCGTTTTACAAAGTTTGATTCTCGACTGACAACAACAAAGTGGTGGAATAGGGATCGTTGATCGGACAGCACACAAGTTAACGTAGGCGCTTGCGTGCAAAAAGTTCACCTCTCCCAAGAAACTGTCAGGGCTATTCTTCTAAGAACTGTCGCAACTTTCATTGGAAAAAAATGTACATTATTTCAATGATGATTCTACGCAGGCGTTGTCAAGAGGTAGTCGCGAAGACAGAGATTTGCTTTGTTGAGCTGTTGAAAGCAAAAGCGTACAGTGTTCAGAATGATGAATACACTTCTGTGTTTTACAAAGTGATATCTAATTCGAAAT
>NW_017305779.1:6773385-6805133 GCF_001594115.1 Trachymyrmex septentrionalis | reverse complement strand
TTGAGCTGTTAAAAGCAAAAGCGTACAGTGTTCAGAATGATGAATACATTTCTGTGTTTTACAAAGTGATATCTAATTCGAAACATTTGTTGTGCGTTTTTAAGTTCAATGCTGAGAGATGATATTAGATGTAAATTGACAATATTTGGACATTCTCTAACGTGTTGAATATAAAAATATCGAGTTTTTTAGATATAATAAGAACTTTATTACCATTTATTATAAAAAAAATTTCGTTATAATATATGAATTTATTTTTGAAAATTAATAAATTCTTAAAAACTATTCGAATCAGATAGTATTAAATAATATTTTTGTGGTAGGAATACAATTCTGTATGCATTTTTAAAATTATGTAAGTACACATTATTTAATATGTATATAATACACACACACACACACATATATATATATATATATATATATAATATGTATATGTATAACCCTAATAAATGTCACGAGATATATAAGACGATGTTGATATCTGTAGATATATATTTATGTAAGTTTTAAATTCAACTGAAGTTTTTCTCCACAAAATATTTTCAACAGCGCCAGGTTATTTTATCTTGGCAAGTTATTTACTAAAACGTTCTCTCTTTGCAAGCAAACTCTACTTGGCAATTTAGAATGATTGTAGAACATGCAGTCTATTACTTATGATTTATAAAATTTGAGAAAAGGAAAAAGTTTCGGGAAGGGAAGAATAATGATATATACGACAATAAAAGTTCTAAACAAAGAATATGCATTACGCAATTAAGAAGTTAGTCGTATAACTCAGAAAGCCGACAATTCAAATAAATTTTTTTTGCAGAAAAGAACGGAATCGTGGAAAAAGTTACATATGGGAATTATAATACATAACATGTACTATTCAAATTATTGTCAGCAATATGATTTATTGTTCGATAGAAAAGTGATTGTTTTTCGCTGACGTCATATAAGAAGTGAGATGTAATCTCTCATAAAGTGACGGAAACAGTATTTCTTATATGTATATAAGTACTCGTTGCGATAATAGTTGAAAATTTATGTAGTCATCGCTCGTATAAAATTAAAGTACGCCGCTGATGTTTTGCAAACCTAAAACGTATATAGTGTATCTAGCAAATGTTATATTTCTATCAATTTTTAGATAAACATTATAAGCAATTACCTCACAGAATCCTTGAAGAGAGAGATCGAATATTTTTGCGGCTGTCAAAGTTGACGGACGATTTGATCTAAGCATCACCAGAATTAAATCTTTTACAATTTGTGATGGCAAATCATACCATTCGATAAAATACGACGATTCTCCTACCTTTTCACTCTTCATAATAAAAACAAATGAATATCAATCAATTAATTTATTATATTATGTTTATCATATTATTATTATTATTATTATCATTTAATCTCAATCGAGTTTTACATAAATTTTCCATTTGTTTGTAATTGCAATGGATATGTATTACAAGATATGTTATAATTTATAAACGATTTAGTGCAAATTTATGGAAAGTACCTCTTTTTTAAGACGATCACCGATAGCTGATATAATAAAAATATTTACAAATATTGACGTCATTAAAACAAAATATGTACCCATATTTAAGATCTTTCCATTTTCCCATTCCTGAAATAAATTTGCGTAAATGTACATTTATAAAATTTCATCCTGTGTTCTAATAATTTCTATTAACAGATACCTTAAGAACGCCGAATTCCAAAAAGCATATAATAATAGTGCAACCAACCATTTCACATAAAAAAACAATGTTTAATGATTTCTCAATCATCTCTGCAAATCTGTAACGTATTTTATTATCTAAATCCAGTGAACATAAAAACTGATATAAATTATGACACGTTTTTCTTTCTTTGTCTTAATATATAATTGCATATTGCATGTGATTTAACGAGGATATAATGAGGACATTTACAGAGATACTAATATAAGACGTAAATTAAAACTTTCTCACTTGATGGCCTGCATATGATGCTCGATTACTCTCCCAAATCGCTTGTGAAGATTATTGATTCCATTGTCGAGGACTGTTTCCATCTGTCTGCGCACGACTTCGAACAAACAGCAACTGTGCATCACACAGGTAGCAATCAAGCTATAAACACCACAGTTCGTGGAGAGGATAATGCTGCTGATCAGAATTTGCGAAACAAAGGTAATCTCATAGAACGGCGAATCTTCTACTACAAAAAGAACGTAGTCGCTAAGGTAGGGTAGAGGTATTTGTGTCGTATTGTCTTCTTTGACAATTCTATCCTCCAGCAGCGGCATAATTATATGATAAGGCAACGCGCCGCCGTATGATAATCCCAAGTATGTTACCGTGAAGAGTCTGCCAATCTTGGCGCTCTTCATCATCACCAACCGATCTTCCTCGCACTCCACGTCTCTATACTGCATTTCCATTTGCTGCAGGCAGTATCTGATCTCTTCTCTATTAATAATCATTGTCCAGAATTTAATAATGGCAAGTAGGCTGAACACTTGAGCGGCTACAACCTTCATGTATCTTGTCAGATCCTCTGCATCGAAAAAGGTGTATATGACGTGTGGGATAAGTAGATAGCACATCAATCCGAATATTACGCCTGTCTGGAGGTAATTTTTGATTTTGTCCGACTTGGAATTACCTCGATAGAGCGGCCAAATACCTACAGGTGTTAATAAAGTCTTGGCCACCTTCACCACATACTCAGTGTCGGTCTTATAATTGTGATTTCGAAATAGCGTAAAGTCTTCCATCGACATCGATTTAGGAATTTTTAGTTTGTTTTTATGTAGAATATATATATTAACTGTACAAATATTTTCAACGACTGATGGACACGAGCGTGACCAGCGAGAATCAATCGTGAGCGCTTGCGTGCATAATTCGTATCTTTTTGCGATGATCTCTTCGCGAGCAATCTGCGAGAATTATGGAAAGTTTTAATGGTGAGGAAAACGCATGCAATTTTAGCGGCGACGCATGCGCTATGATGATGGTAGCTTTAGACTCTCTAAGTCGGAGCTTTATTCTTCCATGTCGTCTGAAGGAGTAAAGAGTTCTTTCAGAGGGTGAACGTGAGTAGATTTGTACAACTAAAATATGCTTTTGACATATCAAAGAGATTATTTGATATTATATTTGAATGTAAAATATCCGCTATATTTCTACCAAAGTTTAAAGAAATGATGTGATATCGTGGACACGTGTATTCTTCGTATATGCAGTACATCAACCAGTGATTTAATTACGAAACACTTAACGTATCTATCGATAAGACATCGCATTCTTTTTTATACCCTTACAAAGAATAGCGATGCAATACGATTCGTGATAGTTTGCACAGATCATTAAAGTAATAATCATAGTAAATTCAGACGCGGCAGTGATCTCATCATGCAGCACAAATCATCATTGTTCATCATTGTTGAGATTCATTTATTTATTTAGATATCAAAATCCGCTTGTACGAATTTTTACAGGCGGAATATGGAAGCTACAGGAGAATACGATGACGATGTTAGCGGCGGAAATCGGCACAGCAATATTCCTGTATATCGGTTGTATGAGGAGTGTTGGCTCTATGGGATCCGCACCTTCGGCGCTACAAATGACACTTGCCTTCGATCTATCGGTGAACTTCATAATTATGGTACGTGTTGTCATGTGACTTAATTGTCTTTAAAATTATTTTATAAATATTGATTGAATATGAAATTAAAATAATTTATTCTTTTCAATCTTTCTAGTGTCCTTATACCGGATGTAGTATAAATCCAGTACGGTCATTTGCACCTGCACTTTGGAATGGTAATTGGAAGAATTACTGGGTAAGTTGAAAATAAAAATTTGTTATATATAGTATAGATAAATACAAGAACAAAAACTTATTTTCACAGAAAGAGTGTTAAGGTATGATTTTATATTAATATGAAAATATTGATTACATTTCAAAATTTATTACAATAGTATCTTTATCTTTCATTCTTTATCAACTCGGATTATGTGCACGAGATATAGAAGCACGATTACCGTTAATGAGCGTTTAATTAATTAAGAATTTCTATAAAATTACATATTACATATTTGATATATTCTGCGCCATAAGAACTGTGTAAATTACTCAACTGTACCACACATAACAAAATTATCTTTAATAATATATCAGCTTATTTAAACATCAAAATTTTTCACATCAAATATCAAAATTTTTTTTAATTCAGTGGCAGTAACTAAAGATGTAAACAATGGAAAAATCTTAGAATTTTAGCGTAAAAAAACTCGGGAAATAATGGTTTTTTTCCGTCAGATTTCCGGTTTTTTACTTGGATATTTTTTTGTCTTTTAGCATTTTACAATTTCAAGGCTGTATTATTGATTCAGAATTTAGTTTTTTCATTTATTCGTAAGATTTTTGTGTAGAAACAGTTACAAAAGTTAAAATAATATAATGTATAATGATTAATATATGTAGTATCGGTGGTCATAAATATACTTTACCTTTCACTATTATGATATTTTATGCTGTACTTTAATTTTAAAAGTTAAGTAAGTGTTCCATACTGTTACTAATACAAATAATACTTTATTAGACTAATTGACACTATTTTGTTGCATACTGTGATTGTAATTATACATATTCTAAATTTATAAATTAGTGAGATAACGTTCATTGAATCTCTAATTACTCTTGAATAAATATTATACTGGGATTTTGTCTCAAAATAATTAAAAAGAATCCAAAATAATTAAAATATAGATTACAATTATAACCAATATGCAACAAAATATGTGTGTGTCTATTATGCTTGTAAAGTATTACCTGTATTAATAATATCATTTATTTAACTTGTAAATATAAAATATCTGCTGTTCAAATAATTATATTAAAATAATTATATGTTTTTTTATGTAATTTTATCAAAAATACCGTTATTTACAGTTAAAAACTAGTTTTTTTACTTGATACTCTTTTCTCCGAAGTAAAAGTACCGTTATTTTTACATTTCTAGGAATAACATTCTGAGATTAAAAACTATACATATTACGATTTATCATATAAAATTAAAATGTATTTCAAAACAGTAGTTATAATTTAATTTTATATTAATTTAATTTTTTCTTAAACTTCTATCTAATTTTTGTTTGTTTAATTAAATTTATTGGGTTGGTCCTATTTTGGGAACCTTACTTGGAACGTTTGCTTATCAATTGCTGTTTACCGAGACACAATCAAGCAGTAAAAAATCTATTTGTTTAAGTCATACAAATCTGTTATCATATTGTCATAGTCGTTTTATCACGTAATATAAAAATAAAATAAAGATTTAACAATTTATTATATGCAGTTTTCATAAATAAAATTGTACTATAATATCCAAATTTATAATATTATACTTGAAATACATAATTTTAATTATTTATAAACAATTATAATTATTTATTATTTTATTATAAATTATGCTCTCACTTTTTTTAATTATCATCTATTGGTCATATTTCTTCAAAGTAACTTCAAGTTTTACTAGATGGCAGATGTAACTGTAAAATGCAATCAAATTTTTGCATTTATTTATTATTAAATTTAACTAAAAATTAAAAATTGTTGAATAATTATTCAATCTAATATAATATAATTAGTTTTAATTGTTTTATATTTTTAATATTTGTAAAAAGAATTTCCTATTAATATATGTATATATTAATCTATAAGCATACGAAAAAGTTAATTTAATATAATATAAATTTTCTTTTCAACAAAGAAGTATGTTAAATAAATAAATTATTTTCAACTATTTAATATCGGTGTATATGAATCAGCTGTAGACAAAGAAGATTTGCGCCATGTATAGTTGTGCAGTTTCTATTCTCTTTCTTTTTTAAAAATAGAAAATATTATCCTAGTAAGTGAAATCTAATATGACCGAAGTGGAGATTAGATACTTTTAGAATATTAAAGATCTCACGCTGAGTTTTAAATTATTTTTATATGTTTACTTTTAGAATTATGTTTTTCCTCTCAAAGCGGAGATCTAAAAGCTGAACCTTAAAGATATATGCATATATACAGGTAATATAATATTCTCGATTTTCTCTGTGACGTTTGATTTTCTATTTTAAGATAAATAAGAATACAATACATTATATTACTATATATTTTTATTATTAGTTTTATAAATTCCATAATAATATTACAAAGTGATAATAAAGAATCCGAATGTCTCTCGAATCTATCTACTGTTATTTGTATCTGTTCTTTTTTTAAGATACAAATGTATTCGTAATCATACATAAAAATCTCTCTCTCTCTCTCTCTCTCTCTCTCTCTCTCTCAGCATATAAAAATTCTTATGAATTAAAATAATATATAGCCTAAATTATTAATGTAATTCGACTTTAATGGAAGTAACACAGTATTACATGATAGTATATTTTGCGAATAAAGGTCTCCGACAGTTCACACAACAATCCTGATGCGTAATTCCGCATGACAGCTCGTAGGATTGCGTAATTTCACTATAATGTATTCTGTGGGTACGTCGAATTTGCACCGGCCGGGCAAAACAACGTATGTGTAAGGTTCATCAACCTTCACCCAGCGACACACTCTCGCTGGCTGGGACTTGGTCACGGATGCGATCGATAACAGGGCGTTTCGGCGACGTTTCGAGAAACTCGCGCTCCAGGCTGCACACACACCTGCGTGCACCCCGGGACTCGAAAACGCCCATCTAGCCCCGTGAAAAAGGTATGTCTACTTGCAGTATTGTCGTGCCACAAGTGTCACAGGGCAGATCGTTGCAAACCGGCTACCCACTCGACCGGTTGGCCGACTTCGCGCGACCGGAATTCAAAATTTTGAGATCCAAGTCCCGACCCGACTGCAACATCATCCTCGACATGACTGCCGAGTTCAAGGTCGCACAGTACCGGCGAAGCAACTAAAATTAGTCCAGCGGGCAGGTTACCTACGCGCTCGAAGAAGCACGACGCCGCGGATAAGAGTTCGTTATTTATGTAGCGGATTGATGAGGGTAAACCGCGGTGCCGCGACGAGTAGAAAACTTTACAGCGAGAGCTTCGAGGGAGAGAATATTGCGACGCAGCGTCTCTTTTCCTTTCCCTCTCGGCAGATCGAAGTTCTGCGCGGCACGATTAGGGTGGGGCAATTTTTGTTCCATGTTGCGTAATAGCTGTTCGCCCTTGCACCAAGATTATCCTGGCTGTGCAGTGAAGTCTAAACAACTCATTATGTTTAATATAGATGAGGATGCGAGGGAAACTGTCTAACTTTATACAAAGCTATTATTTATTCTGCCACACTGTAAGCTGTATATTTTGCTGAAAAAAAAAAAACTGAACTATACGATTATTATAGAGTAAAGCTGCTATAATTTACACTAAGATATTAATATCAATCGCAAGAATTATAATGTAGAATTTTTTTTATAACTTGGGACGAAGAGTAGTGGTTATATTAATCTTTATTGTATAACTCCTGTTTTTTTCGCTGACAATGCAATCGTGGAAAAGGGAATAATGGATGAAATGTGTAATCGAAGCGTTTATTTTGCTGGGTCGGAGACAACGAACATTTGCGCACTTTCTATACGTTATATCTATAACTCACTTCGTGCATCTATCGATTAGCTGCTGCAGCTGAACCTCGAATGTTCTGGAACACGATGGAAACACTAAACTGCAATGTCTGAGTTTATAACGATTTGTTGAAATATTTGATAAACTTCTTTCTTTTTTACTAAAATCTTTTCAAGGCAAACAGTTACATATTATTATTAATTGCTAATGTAAGTTATTCGAATCTTAAAAAAATATGTTTAGAACATTAATCTAGACTTAAAAAATCTAAAATAACAAAAAGCATTCAAAGAGAAGATTATAGGAGTATAAAAAATGCGCAAAATTAGACAGTATAATATATCGTTAGACATTAAAAGATTTGCCAGCAAGCACAAAATCAGGTATCTTTTATTAGACTCCTATTCTGTAACTCGACTCTAACGATATCGTTATATGGTTGTTGTGCTGCTTTTATCGTGTACAAAAACTTGGGTAACGACATATGTAACGAATCGTTATTGTCATTACAAGTTATGTGTAGAATAGGAGTCTTTGGGATCTATTTTGTAACTCTTAACGACTGTAACTGTAATATTACAGTATTATTTTGCAGCTTTTTTATCATATACAAAATCTGCTCGACGATACTATAACGCTACAGTTACAGTCGTTAAGAGTTACAGAATAGGCCCTTTAGTTTGTAATTTTTCGCTTAACAATATAACTATAATATATAATACACGTGTTATATTGTAGTTGTTGAACAGGAAATTATAATTAATCATACGTTATTACATGTATAACTTTGCTGCTATTTGCTAATATATAGAATGTATTATATACACTTGAAATTTAACATATTCTATACGCTTTGTATTTATTATTTGAATTATTTGCAGAGCTATATCACCTCCCGGGAATCACTCGCAATCAAAACGTAAAATCACATAAAAACCACAGGTTTCTTAGCCGTATCGCTCGTTCTAAATTTACTTGCGAGAAAAACGCAGTGAATAATGAATTTAAACTAAAACATTCTAAGTATATACTATACATCACATTATACATGAAATTTCTCAACTGTAAATGCATTCATTTTTAATTAATGTTTGTCTTGAAAACGACTTATAATAAAAATAATTTCTTAAGATTAGAAAAAGCATGCTCTCAATTTCCTAACTACAGTTTGGATTTCCTAACAAGTCGATTTGTTTCAGTGACCTATCAAGAACGGAAAAGAAGACACATCGGTGGGAAGGTGTACTAATTGAGAGTATGTTCGTTAGCGATGTTCGCTAACTGTATACCATTTTCGTTCCGACAAGATCGGTAAAAAGAGAAACATGTCGTTGAGAAAGTTCCCACAGATCATCACGCCGTTCTCATTTAATGCAACATAGTTGGCAACCGTCTACCTTCGCATTTCATTACACCGCTCTGAATGACACCTGAATGTAACGAGGTATCGCACAGCACATTGTGCATATTTCTATGAAGTATACAAGTAGTTTCGTTCACCCTTCCATTCGAGCCTAATCCGCTGGTCGTTGTTAACGGCCGACAAAAAGACGATCTCGCAGGGAGAGAGAGATAAGTATCTGACGCGCGCACGACCCTCATATATTTCTGAATAAAATTGCATTAATTGCGTCTACTTAAAAAGGAGCGTCCTTTGTGATACGTTCGGGCCAGGCTAACGAGCGATATGAAAAGGAAATCGATAGAGCGGTACATGATACACCGAAAGAGGAACGAACGTAATATTATGCAACCCGGTTGTAACGTCGCTATTATACGCCGTTGCCCGACGATCGTGCATCGTCGAAGCCGTTGCAATCTCTAATGCGAGCGTAAAGATTCATTTATCTTCTTATCTTTTTTTCTCTTTCATAATTACGCGTCTTCTAGGCCCGAAGATCGTCTCTGCGACCTACATTCGCCAAACATAACAAGGCGAGTGTTATATATTACTGGCGTTATGTTGCGTAATATTTGCGTCTCCGATTGTCGCCGGCGATTTCGTAATTCGTGTCTGTGTCGAAGTTGCTCATTCTCACGCTATCGGCTGTGCCATGCCGTGAATCAGCCCGGTCGCCGTGTGTTTGCAAATATAATACGCGTCGCCGGCCGGGTGCCGACCGCGCCTCAAAATCTCATAAAAATAGCTGTCGTTCGCCTTAAGAGCTGATAAAAAAAACTACGTCGGAACGGCAGCAAGGTCACTCGAAGCTGCCTGCGCAGTACGGAAATCCCACCACGAACGCTTTCTGACCGAAGAAACTACGTTTCAATGTTCGGCGTGGTATACACACACACACGCGCGCGCGCGCGCGCACACGCACACACACACACACACACATGCGCGCGCGCGCGCAGTTTCGCAATGTTGGGTCACGCCGCATGGCGTCCCTCCTTCCTTCCCTACAAATTAACGTTTACAAAATATTCTCGAAAACAATCTTCTAATCTGTTCACTGACGACAACAAGTCTCTCTCTCTCTCTCTCTCTCTCTCTCTCTCTCTCTCTTCTTTGCTAGCGATAATAGAATCCTCATTATCGTACGTTATAGAATACGAATCCTGTCACACCTAGAACACCGCCTCCGGTCAACATAAATCAATCATTCTGAACATAATTCTTTCCGGAGTAATAATTTGGACGAGGTTTGTCCCAAGATTATTCCACCCAAATTAGGTACTATTTCGTAGTAATTTTGCTACGCAGTAGGTTCCATGATCGTTTCTTTAATCTGGTCTTCCCGCAGATTTTGCCGTCAAAATAGAAAACAAATCGACGCGTACCAGCCGCACGAAGCAGCCGAGAAGGCAACGCTACATTATACAAGCGGTATTATATCACACACCGGTTGACCGTGCTAATGGTGCGGGGGTGAACAGGGGAAACGGCGGTGTTCTCCTGTGTGGGTTAGATGATATGGTGGGGTCTCTTCGGCTGAGCTGAGCGAACGTGCCAGAAATCCCGTCGTCCCTGCCGGCCGGGGACCGATCAATACTTGGCATTTGCGAATTTCTCGCTTATAACGGGAAAAAAATGCGTCGGACGACGCACCAATCGACAGATTTCGTCACGACGATACCGATTATTACGATCCCGGATGGGACCAAGTATCACTAAGACCTGAAACAATCGGTCATAAGGAATTGCGCATTATGTGACGACGCGGAGTAAGGACGCGGTGATCTCGAAGCTTCCTCCGCTTTGCGGCGACGCGGCGCGTACCTATATAAACCGGCCGGCCGGCCAGCCGCGGCGCATTCGTAAACAAACCCTGGTTCAGTTCGGACGCTGCGAACACCCGAAGACCCCCTTCACCCTTCATCATCAGTGTAACACACTTCGGCTTCTTACTTCGTCGAGACCGCCGGCACGGGAAAATGTAGGCGAGCGGGCACCACGTGCGGAGCGCGACAGTTTACCGTAGGTATTTCCCGATTTCGGGTTTTCTTTTTTATTTCGCGAAACTCCAATACGATTGTTTAATTCATTGATTTAACTAGATTTAGTATATTATATTTTATATCACGGTAATTTTTTATTACAATAAGAATGAATGTGTAGAGAGGAGAAAAATAATTCATTTTGCTATATAGACAGAGTGCAATTGAAAAGTAGTAATATCAAAGAAGATGAACGTACAAAACTGTGATATTTCTATCTTAGCTTAATGCTTTGATATTTCTTCTTTTTAATTGGCGGCCTCTAAATTTCAATTTTACACATATATAAATTATATTATTTATCATTAAACTTGGTTTCTTTCATTAAAATAATTTTAATTGAAGAAATGGAAAGGAGAAAATTATTTTACTATATTGATACAATTGGAAAATAATAATATCAAGGAAGATAAGAGCGTTCCAAACTGTGATGCTTAATGCTTTGATATTTCTTCTTTTTAATTGACAACCTTTAAATTCCAGTTATACATACATAAATTATATTATTTGTTATTAGACTTGGTTTCTTTTATTAAGATAATTGTAATTCAGGTTTGTCTGTTGGAGATCTATTAGTTACTTCTCTGTTCAAACTAATATCGGAAAGAGACAAAGAGAGAGAGAGTCAGTTAAATCGTCAGTTAAATATAAAACTAAAATTAACTCTCTTGATAAAGCCGTCAGATGATTTTGATATATTAGAAATTGAAAACAAACAAAAACTTTACGTAATTAATGTCAAACGATGTAACGAAATATATTTATATTATACATAAAAAATTATATCTTTGTAGAATAAATATTAGAAAATTATTAGATGTGGCACAATTGTGTCATACTACAAAATTGTTTTACCATTACTAGAACCGAGAAAGTAAACGAATGAAGTGAATGTCGGAATGAAAGTTTCGGACAATAATTCAGTTGGTGGTAGTGGCGGTCGTAGTAGTAGTAGTAGCAGTTGTTTCGACGGGAACCGGCTTGGCAGCTGGTATTCCCGTTTGAATAACGCTGATGACTCTTTCCGTGCCAGCCGGCGTCACGTTCTGAAAATGTAAAATAAACGTTGGTCACGTTTACTCGATAAACGAATTATGAAAGCTATGTGTTTGTGTTTTTTAGTGCACCCTACGGGGTCGGTGCTTGAACAATCCGTACACGACGATAACAGCTGTGATTAGAATTTGAAATTCCTTCACGCTTTGAACAAATATGAGAAAAGAACATCGAGATATAGGTAAGCGCATAAGGTCAATTGTGTCTAGACACAATAATATATTATACATTAAGATAATAGAATTATGTCTATGGACGATGAATTAAAAGAGTTAAAAATACGTTAAGGTCATAGTGCGAGGTATATAACGTGAATAACAAATGCTTTGAACTATTCTTAGTCGACAGTGGAAAATAAGTCTTTGCCCGGATAACATAAAATTAATGTTTACACGTATTCATAGAATCATCGCAAAAGAATTATAAGTTTACAGTCATAATTTCGATGAAACTGTTTAAAATAATTCTACGTTCTAATGTATTCACAATCATATTCATTTTGATGGTACTTGACAGCGTCTAAAATATAAGGAAGATGATATAAATAAGAAAAAAAAGAGATCAATAAATTATTTTATCAATAGTGATAAATCGATCGATATCGATCGATATTGATAAATCGATTAATTCTAAAATCAATAAATTCTAATTTATATATAATAGATTAAAACTGTATTACGTGTTTGATGAGGAACACTCGATTGTCGGTTAATTGTGTCATCGATTTTAACAGAATTCCATTTTTGAAACTCACCGAAAATGCAATTGCTTTTAAATCTGAGGACAATCTAAGGGACTAAGTATCGAGATGAGAGCATTGTTTAACGTGTCCTCATCATTTTCTCACGATAATTTGTTATTCGCTCTTGCATTGGTATCGTCGAGTTTCAGGAACTTCCTTTAAAATCGACGCACGCTGATCTGATATCACGAATGTGCTTCGTCCACGCACAAAGGCTACATTTTGAATTCTGTATGTTAACGAGACATATTCTGTTTTGTAGTTTAGAACAGACTCGTAGTGTTTGATCCAAAACCGTCACCATCTGCCTCCTCTAGTACTGCACACTGAGGCGCAGCATTGGGAACGTCGGAATTGAAAAGCAAAAGTCAAATATGTAACGTAAGCTGCACCAGTTATATCAAAGACGAGAGAGGGGAGAAAGAGCGAGAGAAGGGGATAGAGAGAGAAAGAGAGAGAGAGAGAGAGGAAAGGAGGGAGAGAGAGAGAGAGAGGAAGGCTTCGTTCGTTCGCGGTTGAATCCGCGAATGAAGGAGCGGGTCGGATGTTAACGCAGATTGTCTCGGCTCGATCGAGCGTACCTTTTTGGGCGCCGTGACAGTTAGTACACCATCCAAAGAGAGGGTCGAGGTGATGTTGACGAGGTCGTGAGACGGAGGCAGGACGTATCTGCGTACGAAGTGTCTGCTGATGTAGCCGTGCTCGTCCTGCTTCTCCTCATGCTTGGCCTCAACAACGACGTGATTGTCAATCGTCTTCACCGTGATCTCGTCCGGTGAGAATTGTTGCACGTCCAGTATCACCTGCGGATCAGAGAACGCGACCCCGCAGAGAGGCCCCGGGTACTTGTTATTTAGCTGCTCAAGATCCTTTCTCGTCCACCATCGAGGATAAAAATCTCACATTCTTCTGTGAGCCATTATAAAAAGCCGCCATGTATCCGTAAAGCGAAAGTTAAGTATCGATCACTCCTGAACGAGCTTATCACAAAACTAATGGTCGACTTTTGAAAAATTGGACTCGCCATCCTTTTTTTTTTGCATCGCGCGGATTAGCGTTTTTTTTTTATTTTGATATTTCGTTCTTTCTCTGGCTATCTGAATTTTCATTTCGAAGAGGATTTTGAACGCCGCCGTGCATACTTTCTAGCGCATATACTAAAAACGTATTCTAAAAACACCATACACGTTAGGCGCGCTATCTCACGCACAATAGTTCCGGCTTATCATCTAGAGCAAGCGCTTCGTTCGATCTCACGTTCGTCCTTTCACGCTTCCACGTTCAAGGAACCGTCGATCAGACACACGGTTGTTGGAGTTTCCGCGACGAGCGAGGAAAATGACAATTCGGCCAACGTTTTAGATCCTATTCTGGCTATCAAATAAGCGCGTCGTAAAATTAATATTTTTTTTTCCTCGTCTTGACTCTCTCTCTCATACATGTAATTTTTCGCGTTTCTTTTAGATTATTGCGCGTTATGATACAAAAACAAATCGGGAAGATGTAGTTGTCGGGCGCACCTACTTGTGTGGAGATTGTTCCTTTTTTTTGGATAAGGAAAAAAAACGAGCATACATACAAGTAGGTGAATCTTCTTTATCTGTAGTGAGTGCGCGGTCGTGCAGGGAGCAATCCCTTTGCGCGGTCTCGCAGGGGCTGGTCCCTTTGCGGCCGGCGGCTCGCTTTGGCGAGGAAGACAAACGATTACCAATACATTAAAAAAATAAACAAACAAAAAAAAACAAAAAAAAAAGATAAAGTAGGGAGAAAAAGAGAGAGAGAGAGAGAGAGAGAAAAAAATGAATAACACTTCGTCATAGAACGAGGAAGCTTTAACAACCGACGATAGTGAGGCAAACGTACCCGAGTCCCTCCGGGTGATCTTATGTGATCCTGGAGTTCGGTGAAACACGAACGCGAAGAGATTAGGATAATTGGTTGTGCATTTCGAAAATAGTACCAAAAAAAAAAAAGAATAGAAGAGAGGAGAAAGAAGTTTGCGGAGCGATCGCTCCGCGAATGGTCGACTCGAGTGCTGCGCGCAGAGCGACATATTTTGTACAAATAAAAAGATAAAGCGAAACGAGTTCCATATAAGAAAGAAATAAAGCACAAAAGTCATTTTGTACGACTCTATTGTTGTGGGTAATTCAAAAAGCATTTATTTTTGTATAATTATAAACGAGGAATCGGGACCCGCGGGTCCCGTCCGCGACGTACCCTTTTCGTTGGGGGGTGCGCTCGTCGGGACGACACGAGTTTCGGTTCTTCCATTCGAACAAGACTGACTAAGCGTGACGCGATACATCCACTCTTTCGGTTGCATATTTTATTCCGTGGCTGCTGCGCATGATTTCTCGCGTGCGACTCTGAACGAAAAATCACAAGACCTTACGAACGGAATTAGATACAGTCATCTCGAACCTGCGGCAAACCGTGAGCGCGATTGCGCGGAGGAAAAAATATTGCAGAACTAGACAGAGAGAAGGAAGAGTGAAAAATAACAAAAGAGAAAAATATATACACATTCATACATAAATGTACAATAAGATTAAATAAGGGGGAGGTAAAACGAAAACTGTGGTAAAACTGTGATTTCATAGAGATTCCGTAACTGATGTGACTAACCGGAAATTATGGAGTGTCCTTCTTTCGTAATACACATATCTCTAGATGATTTTCGGCAAACGAGAAAGAAAACTAGAAGGAATAGAATAGAATCTGCTAATAACGATAATAATAATAATAATAATAATAATACGGGATCTGCTAACCCTCGATTTGTACCAAGAATTTGAAGTGAGTAGGGCGATTGAATTACCACATGCTGTAGGAGAAGCTAGATTCATTTTGGCACAAACAAAATCATAAAAAAAAAAGAAGGACAACGCCGTGGATGTTTTTCTGACAAGCATTAAATTATTTGAATCTTTGCGGGGAAGAGAAAATTAAAAAAGAAAGTAAAAACGAAATTTCGCAAAAAAAAAAAGGAAAAGTCGTTTCCAATTTATTCGCTCTCCCTCCCCCAGAGGGGGGTGCAAAAACACGTCCCCTAGCCCCCGAAAATAGTTCCGGTCAAACACTCGTTTCACCATTCTGACCCGTTGAAAATCTAGCTGTCGCCCTCCTGGTCGACCTCGCGATCGCGCGATTATGAAAGCGTAATTATAACGCGCAAATACATAATATATGCGTGTATGACGATAGAGACAGCGACAGCTGCAGCAGATGCAGTCATCAGTTTTTCGGGCCTTCTGGTGTTCCGGATTCTTTTTCGTTCGTTGCTTTTAACCGCCCCTATCAAACGTTAAGTTTCACCCCGTCTCTTAACTCCTTTATATTTAGTTTCATCCAAAGGGATCGGCGTCAAGGGACGGGGTTTCTTTTTTTCTTTTTAACAGCCGCGCGGCTGATTCATCCCCTTCGAAAGTAACGTTCGAATCCGTTCAAATAGACAGTCTCCATTTCAACAGTCTCCTTTTCTGTTAACGTTTTTTTTCTGTCCCATTTCTTTCTTTCTTCCTTCCCTTTCCTCCCCTCTTGATCCCTCCCTCTCTCCTATTCCTACTCTTTTTATTTTCCTTCTTACGAATGCGCTCTTTCGTCCTTCCCTCTCACGTTACTCCCGCTACCTTCGATCATTTATCTCCTGCGACTTTTCTATATTTCGAAATCTAATTACGATTCGCTACTCGTTTTTTCGCTACAAGATAATGTAAAAGAAAGTATCTTCCCCTATAATATAATTATTACATATTGTACTTTTTTTCATAGGATATCATTCGAGGCACTTTGTATTCGACACAAAAATTTGTTATGTCCAATACAAACCGCGCTCGAACTACGAGTATCAAAATAAGGAAACTTGAATCGCTAAAGAATTTAAGTCGTGTCTTAGCCTAAGTTGTACCACACATAATCGAGCACATTCCGTTCGCTGTTGCATCATTGAAACTTTTTCGAGGAAATGTAATTGTAGCGCATTGAGACAGAGCGATTTCGAATTCATGAATTTAGAACTGTTAGGTTAATTATGTTACATCCGTGATAAAATGCGAATGTAACTTGATGAACCACAGACGAATTCGTGAGTTTAGGAGCTTTTAGGCAAGTTGCATATTTGTATTCAATGTAAAAAAAAATCATTATAAAAAGAAAAAAGGCTATCATTTCAGACCGTGATTAAGTTGTTGCACAGAATAAACCAGTTATATTCCACTCACGGTTGTATTACTAAACTTTCAGAGAGATAAGATAAATAATCATTTCAGTATATACCGATTGCTTCTGCAAATTTAAATTTTAGGCGTGTCGCAACACGCTCTCGCGACCAATAAATACGTATCTGCAGCTTGCATACATAAAGCAAAATTGAAACCATTACAGGCAACAGCGACTGATTGCAACAAATGTAAATTAATCGATATTACTATCGAGTTACTAAGTTATGCTAGATTCGAGGTGTAATAACTGAACGATCTTAAAGATCGGAAGGTAGCAACCTCGCGGACGTTTTATCCAGTGCGAAATCAAAAGTTGAATATCTATCGACGAAAAGTGAAATATCTAACGAACGATGAAATATCTATTATATCTATATATCTTATAATTAAAGGGACAACAATAATCTTTATTCGCGTTTAAAGAATCTTTCTGAGAGAGAGAAAGAAAGAAAAACAGGAATACTTTGTGTAAATTCTATTTAAATCGATCTGAATTCATACTCTCGGACATGACAGCAGGGCATTCGATTGATTCTTGATTCTCGACTTGTCTGCTATACGTTTTAGGATAACTGCAGCGTAAGATAATCGATATATTCCGCAGCGCGTGTTAATCCTAAGCATTAATCGCGTGCATATCATCCCGAATCGCGAGTTGTCTTGGATTTTTCTGAAATTTCTGCATCCGTGAATCCGTATTTCTTTGATCGCTCCGTGTTGAAAACGCGACGGCTACAATTTTCCCGTAATCCGAGAAAGCCAATATGTCCAACCAGCTGTAGACATTTTCGCAGCGTTACAAAGTTATACTAAAAATACGCGAAAAACCGTTTAAAAATAACACGTTACATCACACTCGCGTTCGGGACTTTCCGTGGTAATTTTAACGCGCATTGCTCCTTGTTTACGCTTTCTTGCCATACCACGAAATCAAACCAGACGAACGCACATTTGGCAGGAAAGTATTACGAATAATTTCTCTATTTTATGTTATTTTGAGATCGGAGAAGAGCTTCTTCCAAAAATTATAAGAGCACACAGTGTAAAAGCGGCTTGCAAAAATTATATATAAGCAATTTAGTATAACGACGATTCTTCTGAGGCGAAATTAGCGGTACGATTTGAATTGCAGATCAATCGAGAAGTGATAACAGTTTTATCGTCCATTTGCGTTATCGATTATTACTGTTGAGTCGATCATTACGTAAGAGAGTCGTACATTAAATCTTCCTTATAAACTTCTATTAATTCTAAATCATTTCCGGCCAATTCCTATCTTTCGCAGGATCCTGCTAACTTTATCCAGGATTCTGCGAAAGAAGGAATTGGACCGTTTACACAGCAGTACTTCCGCCCTATAATATATCTTAAGTAAGCTTTTAATACTTTCCCGATAAAAACGCATTAATGATTTTGTGAAGAAAAGTTTAACCAAAATCAGCTAACGTCTGAAACAAATTAAATACTCCAGCTAGGATACATGAGTTATATAGTTTGCAAAATAAAATTCATTTTGACAAAAAACTTCGAGTTTTACAAGTCCGTCTGATCGCAACACTTGCGCGCAACTAGATGCTAATAATTACTAAACCGATTAAACGTACGTCTTCTGAGAAAATACTCATTGACATCAAAGTGACTAAAAATAATGGCAAGTGAAGTACTGGCTAAAGCAAAACCGTTGTAAAGTTTATAACAAGACTGTTTTTCGCCACAAAAAGGTGAATCGTTTGGTGACAAAATAACAAAGATTACCTTTATAGTGTAACGTCACGTAACATAGATGAGCATGCACGATCACGAAAAGGGACGTATTTTCTTATCATCTAATCTATATAAAAGATTCCGTACAACACATTCTACCGTTCGATCTGTCGATGCAATAAATAGAATAAATTTCTAATGCTATTTAACAAAACGGGAACCAATTTATGGAAACAAACGTAGAGACACTCAAATGCATTATCGAATTCGATTCAAATATCGAAGAAAACAAAAATAGTTTGGCAATCTTCTTTAGTAAACCTGCATATTCACACACACAAATGGAAAAAATAAAATATGAAATTACTATTTCGCTTTTTTATAAGATATTTGAATATAAATTACTAACAGCATTTTAATCAAGTAAAATCATTTTTCAGTCGCAAAATCGCTTGAAAAGATGTAAAATCAGTAAATTACTTAAACATTGAAATGTTTGCAAATAAATAGAAAGTTTTCTGACCAAAAAATACTAAGTTTTCTAACATTTCAAAGCTCCATTGTAGACGATGTACAGCTACAAATTAAAAACTTTAGCCTATTTACAAAAGTCCACGTTTAGACTCAATTCAAAATTATCGCTCAAATCAAAAGATCCGCAAAGAAAAAAGAAAGATTTACAAATTCACTTTTGATTTAATCGCGCAGCGTCCCGTTTTATTATTTGATACTTTAAAGTCAATCTACAAATACTAACCTGAAAATTATCATTGTCCAACTGGATCGTACTGGTCCCGCTCGAGTTTTGACGCGTCACGTTTCCCCATGGTCGATAGTATCTATTCCCGAAGCGTACGGACGGCCGATCGAGGCCAAGTCCGGAGAGGCTCGAGATGAGATCATCTCGATGGAGGCCGATGCCAAAGTGCTGGTCCAATAGCCGTGAAACGGGACGATCGAAGTCGTCCCACCAATTGCGGAAAACAAGGGGCACAATGGACATCTATAAAGTAAGGATGGTTTTGAACGTGTATTAAAGATACCCGTGTACTCGTGTATTTCACTGTCCGTGTACCCATATACTAAAAATTACACAGATTGAACCACGGATATATTAATTATACACGTGTAACACGTATATTTAGATACATGTGAAATTGAAGTCTCTATAATAAATGACGGGAGCTTATCAGCTCATCAACAATCTTGATAGAACGTTGATACTTGTCGGCAACAAGCACAAGCTGCAGGAAAACAAAGAAAAAAAAGAACCAAAAAATCCAAAAAAAAAAAGGAGAAAAGAAAATCTTCGAGGTATGAAAAACAACATATAGATGGCTGAAAACGAGAGTGAATGAAAACTGAAGCAAGAGCGAAACAACTTTATCGTTATCGAATAGTAATCGCAACTTACATCTACATAAATTAACTCTAAGTTCTATTGTAAGCTAGACTGAATAAGGAGATACTCGTTCTCTCGTTAGTATTATTAATCGGATGATATTATCATGATTATCATTACGTTAAGCGTATAATTAATTTCTCGAATCCGAGAGATTAACGTACATGCACTTATACACGCAAGAACCCCTCGAATAACAGCTTACCACTTGACTCTACGACAAATACATTACAATTACAAAAGGCTTACCAAAATCTAAGTCATCCATTCCGGAGTGGATGAGTTTTCGCCGACAAAATACGCATTAATAAAAGGTTACAATAAGCACACATCAAATATTGCACATCTTCTTGACTCGTCAAGAGTTGCTTACACAAAGTCTAAGTGGTAAATCGTCTACCTAAATATATCGATTAATCAATAGTTTTTAGGACAACATAAAAATGCGTCAATCGAAAATCCATTAATTCACACTGTGAATTCACACCGTGCTGTAGGTTTAAAAACTCCCCTTCGTTAAAATCTAATATAAGCGAGAAGCTCTTTTTCACTCACACTTGAATTCTTCCATTCGACAGACTGGGTAAATCTGTATATAAAAAAAAATAGATCTTAACGCGGATCTTAATTTTGAATCACGTAATGTAGATGAGGCGATTTTGAACACAATTGTAATTACAACTTCCCTTGCGGGACGATAGAGAAATTTCGCGTAAGCAGATTCAAAGATTCAAATAACGTCATTTAATTCGTATAATTCCACAAGGTGGACGAACAACGCAAAGTAGCATTTGCGCGACATAGATATCGGAGAGATTACTGATAGCTCGTATATACAAATCGGTTTCACGACTCAACACTCGAAAAGATAACGAAAACACGATAATAAAGTTAAGACTAGTCGTAAGTTATAAGCAGCAGCGCGGAACCGTAAGAAGCTAGTCCGTTCGCATAAGATCAAGCAGAGAGTTTAAGTGAAAGCTCAATCTTGGGCCGACAGACCGTCGGAAATTGAGTATCGACCAACTTAGGCGATGGAACAACGATAGCGCAGGATCAATCAGATAGCGCAGGGACTAGTTTAGAATCACACGCCCACCGCAACTGTAAAGCCTTGTACCTCATACGCGTTCGAAACGCGCGATTTACCAAATGCAATACGACTATTAAAGATCCGGATATCGCAAATGACTCGCGGTTAAATTCCTTACTCTTCCCTTCTTCCAGAATTAAGGGCACGCGTTTTCAATGACCGCTCTTGTCGTTGGATAGGTGGGTGCGAGGACATAAGGACCGTTAACTTAAGATTATCTCAAATCAATCTTGCTCGAATATATAGAATCGCACAAAATATTTCGTACTAATAAGCATACATTTGGGTCTAGATCCAAAAAACGATGCTTGATAAGGCAAATAATTACTATTAAGTAATCTTAAGATTATCGATACATTACAATCTCCTTATAGCTAAAAACTTGTACTGAAAGCCCATTTAAGGTAAGATATTAATAAGCTATAAATGAGGACGCAAAGATTCCACTCCCGACCGGAGAAATCCCGGAGTTCACACAAAAAATTCACAACGCGGGAATAGCGTACTTTATGTGGAACGTGGACTTCGATTAATTACTCGTAGATCACCAGACGATTCCGGTATCATCCGAGTCGACTTCTGATTCGGCGCGAATCGCGGGTTCATCTTAAATAGCCGCGATGAGGAGGAGGTGCTCTCCTACAATGTCACGTGACGTTTCACTGACTATCCTCTCCAAGAATACATCGACTTTGAATACAGGGATTTTTGGAAATCGACTCCGCCGTTCTTCCTCGCGACGGCATTTCGAACATTCTTGCTACTTTGTGAAACTATGATCTATACGATCGGAATTCTCATCGGTTCGTCATCCCTCGATTGCCGCGAGACGTAGCGCCTTACGAACCGAATTTGGGGCTGACAACGGACGGTGTAAAAAAAAACAAAACAGATTTGATACGATCGAATTTCTCTGTGGAAACGACGCCGTCTGACTATTCAAGTAAATCGTCGATTTATCATCGAGCCTGTCTTTGTATGACGTTTGAACGCTGTCTCCGTCGAAATCGTGGAGTGGCGTAATAGTAGGCTATCTAATGCACTTTGCTTATCAGCCTGTTACTTTAGACAATCGTATTTAAAGACGGAAATTCTAAAAGTGTATCGAAACGCATAATTTCGTTATAAATAATCCTCTGTATTATAACTATTTAAAAAACTTAAAATCATCCAGTCATTGTATCACATCAAAAGGGGCTTCAATCAAGAGTTTCTCTAAAGCTTTTCTCGCTCCGGCCGTACTTCGCTGAGCAAACCACTAGAAATAGAGAAATCGACCGAAATAGAAACCGCGTCTTCGATTAGTCGTGATGAAAATTGAATGTCGGTATATTCAGAAATCGCTACAAATATCGAAGACACACTTTACTTGTCGCGAGTTAAAAATCATATTTACAAGCTTAAAGTAAATCACTTTGACCCCACGGAGGAATATTAAATCTATAAGAGTTACCAAATGTTTTTAGAAAACACGGAGAGTGCTAAGAGCGCATTTTTAATACGGGCTACGCCTACACGCGTATTATTTTAGGATATTGGATTATACGTGTTTTTCTTAGAATAAGTTTCCTTCGATTTGCTTCTTTCTCGTTTAATATGCATAAGGAATTAAGCTATGATTAACACCGGTGTTAGCTTTGCGCGACATAGATTTTCATCGAGCCGTTATGGCACTCTTGAGTTTCTTTTTGGGATTTAATAATTTCGACCGCGATGATCGCGTGAGCATGATATTTATTTGCACGAAAGATAGGTTATAGTTTAATCAGTTTTTGCGTCGTTAGCTTCGCGCGAAGATAATTTTAGCAGCAATGCACTACAATCGATGAAGGCGATTCACCGGATTATATAATTTGAATTGTAATGGCTTACCCTTATTGGGGAAAGGTATGTCACTGAAAAGGTAATAAGCGACAGCATAAAACAATAATGAAAAATGACGTGCACGTCACCAAAAAAAAAAGAGAAAGCTTAGATATATATGTGTACTATTATAATAATGCTAAGAATAATATTTAAGGAAAGGCTGTATGCCAATAAAAATATAAGTGTCATATTAACAATGAACTACGCTAATTCTTTATCGTTGGAATTCCGTTTACTAACGACACAAGTGCTGCTAATAAAACAATCTCGAAATAGATCCCAGATTCATATTTTGTCTAAAAATACTGATTACAACAATGAATACATTGAGAAATAATCTTATTATTATTTCTGTGAAATGAATAAATTTTTTATTTCACGTAATCAAAAAAAGAAGATTTATCTGTGATGTTTAAACTGGACGATAATCATTGTCGAAATATCTCAGCGACCAAAAGCAAAAAGTATAGTTTTTTTTTAGAAATTAAAAAAAAATGATTATCGATGGCAAATTTTCACTGGAAGCGAATTTCTTTTATTTGATTAAAAGACATATCTTGAAAGGAAAAGACTTAAGCAAATTCTTAATTCTAGCAATGCACTTGTGGGTACGTTCAAAAAGCAACGTTTAGCATTAAGCATAATTCCTAGATGACCTTTCGATGAATCATACTATGTGGCATTATAATAATAATGATAAGCTATCTAAGATAATTAAGTTATTTTATGTCCGCCAACTGTGTGTCGGCACTGTTGGCGGGCATCTTCGGTATTATGGGCCCGCTACTAATTGATAAGGAGCAGGAGGCTTACCTTATAAAAGAATCTTATCGTTATCTTCATCTTTACTCCAAAATATTATTGTGAAGTATTCCGTGTGTTTACGTGTCATACTTCGAATAAATTCTAAAAATGATTCAATACTCTCTGATTGTCTTTCGAGGTAAAAAAGATCAATGTCTCGTTGATACTGGATAAAACGGCCATGATCATCCGTGCGTCCCGTAGACGTATTATAGTGTAATGCATATATACTGTAAGCATATGTCAGCATACGTAAGAATCTTTACAATGAATGTAACTTACATTAGTAACCATCCGTTAGGCTGATACTTGTAACTCGATGGATTATTGATGTTATTATTCTCATCCCTTTTGGTTTATATACATTTATATGCATAAATGTAATTGTCTAATTCTTAGATGCAACAACATTATATCAGGACAGTTTCAAATTGAAAAATCGAATGTGTGTTTTCTGTATTAACAAAAAAACAAAAAATTTGTAATTTGCATAACTGAAATTGTATACGCTCTGTTGATAAAAACTGTGTAAAATTTTATCTGGATACGGCTTACATTTTATATCTGATTTTATTTACCTTTTATAATTCTGTATTTTATAATTTATAATTCTGTATTTTTTTTTATGCAGCGCATAGAAATAGGCCCTATGCCATTTCTTGGCTGAAAGAAACAATAAAGTGAAATCTGACCTACATTGTGCGTTTTTTTTCGATTTAAGTTATACCAATTCTCCTCTCTATTCCAAATATTAGTTATATTGTTGAAACTTAATGGCAAAATTAGGCAAGGAATTCATTTCTGGCTATAAAAAATAAGAAACAATTTCAAATGCAATATTCTTATTTATTTGTCGGTCTCACGTACAAATTTAATGATCAGCATGTGCGAACGCAGCGAAGACTTCGTTCGAAATAACATTCTTCGGAGCTGCATACACAAAGGTATTTCTTTCATTAGACTACAAGTATCTTATTAATGAGTTACACACATGTTTAAAATAATAATACGACAAATGTCATTGAGAGGAATGGAGTTATATATAAATAATGAAAATGCTAGTGGCACGCGAAACGGCAAATTATATGTATTTTCTTAAAAACGACTCGAGAAGACGCGACATCATTGCTCTATCCTTAAATACATAAATACTATACATTTCTTTGCGATAATCGCAGCATAAATATTACATAACGAGGCATGGAACGAGATGCAAAACGAGACACGCTTATCAAGATAATCGCAATATTTGCATCTCGGGATGTTGTTGTAGTTTCTCGACGTCTTGTAAAGTGGATATACCTTGTTCCTGTAAAATATAATTTAAAACGAAACATATCAAACTTAAAACTTAAACATCCGGATTATGATATCTAAATATCTGATGTTCTGTCTATCTCTAAATTTTGGAATAATATTACTATGAAATTAATGAATATTATTATGTAACTATATAGTGATTTCGCGTTAATTATCTCGAAGTAATTAAATTGCGGATTTAATTAAAAAACTTACAATATATTCTTTCCATTTCTCGTAATTGTGTCGCATATAACCCACTATTTCTGGCATATCGATAAACACTACGAAAATAACAAATGGCAAAAATAACAATTTGAATATTAATATTTAATGAGCAGTCTAAAGTAATGAAGAGAACGAACCATCCCAAGCCTCAATCATATCGTTAATGATATAATCGACGAAACCGATTTGCGATTTCGGTATTGAACACGTCATTCTATCGAACATTGGCATTACGACTGGCAGTTTCAATTTTTTTTCCTCATCGGTCTGAAAATTATCAATAAATATTTGAACGTGACAGTAGTGAATTATCTTCCCCATATGAATTTTTTTAGTTACTAATTATCAAAATCACCTGATTAAAATATTCCTCCGCGATTCGTCTCGCCCATTCGACGCAACGTTTCAATGGCCGCGTTGGATTAGATACGTCCGCGCATTTGATCATCATTCTTTTAACTAGTATTACATTATCTGGCTGTAATACCACAGTCATGTCCAGAGAATTTGAATATGTCTGTGAAAGATTTTTTAAATTTAAATTTTTATTCATTATTTATTCTGAACACGTATTAGAATAATTTATAGTAAAATATCCAATAAATTTATATAAAATTATAATCTCATCTACATTAAATAAATATATGTTAAATATTTCTAAAATAATTTTTTTAATATTGCAAAACTGATTTTTAATCATTTATGTTTGGGGATGACAAGAATATAAAGAATCATATTGTTGAAGAGTGTAATTAGATTTTTTTATATTATTGATAATCCATATAACTATCAATTAAGAAAGTAATAATGAGAATGATACATTTCAAACTTTAATCTATAGTAGAAAATTAATAATGATAATTAATTAGATACTTCAATTAAAAATATAAAATAAAATTACTAACAATTTAAACGTGAAAATAATATATGGTACCTCTTCATCGCCAATTCTTGCGCTGCAAACATTCATGAACTTCGCCAGGTGCTCGAAGTGCTTCGTCATTTCGGTCGCCAGAATCATGTCAATGACATTTTGTCGTAACAGTTTATATGCATCTCGGTCCATATTCTAAAGACATTCAATCAAGTGTTACAACTTCAGCATAGTCTACACGTTCACCGTTCACCTTTAGATTAGCGATTTAACGAACAAAAAAACTTACTTTAAAGATATTCACACTATCGTCGGACAATGATAGTTTAAATGTTAAGGCTGCATGATGCGATTCGAGAACCGATAAATCATTGTAGAGTATTGCCAAACGACTGTTGGCATTGCAAAGAAATTGACTGGAAATGAATTTAAATTCAATACCAGATTATCAACATATGTCAAGAGAGAGAGAGAGAAGTTTAGATATTTTTGCATGATAAGTATTAATTAAATTTTTATTAAATAATTTACTTCAAAAATAATTAGAAAATTCTGTCAAGTTTTCTTTCTAATATTTTGTGATTCAAATAAAAATCTATAAATATGTAACTTAAGCATGTCATTAAAAAGCTACATTTTTGTTAATATATCTTATCTTATTTTTCAATATTGAAAGTAAACCATCTCACCTAGATCGTCCAGGATGATCAATGTCGTGCGCAGCGGCGGCTACTAGAGCAGCAACCTCGTCTAAAGGTTCTAAAATTTCTTTGAGTCTTTTTGATTGCATAAATCTCGCAGTGGCTTGCAAGACATCGGCAGCGTGCGTGGAGTTGTGATAGCTATTCTCTGCGTTGTAATTGTGTTCAATAATGGCTAGCCAGTTCTGTAACGTTCTCTCATCGCAATGTAATGTAGCGGGCGCATGATATAAATTCATGATTGTCAATCCCAAAAAAACAAGCGGTCTGTAATAAATCAAAACGCAAACAATTTAGATAATAAACATAATGAGCCATTATACGAAAAAAATGCAGGACATCTGTTTTAAATTAATAATTATAAAACTGTTACAAAACATATCGCGCAAAATGATGTTGATAATTCACATGACTCACCTTCCTTCCGTCAGTACTTCAAGCTTAAATATCTCGAAGTCCCAGTCAAGACTGTTGTCCAGTATCTCCGTAATTTCTTGCGGCCCCCGGAAATTTTTTACTTGCATGCGTAAATTGGCCGGACTGGTGATAGCCTTGATAGTGGATAGTCTCGCAGAATCCGACGATGACCTTCTGGATTCCCATGCTGTGCGCGGAGACTGTTAATCAAATAACGACAAAATATATCATTAAAGAGAAAAAAATCTCATCAAATCTTCATAAATGGATGATTTATATTTATTGCAAGTTTGTTATTTTCTTCATTTGAAACGAAGAACGCTAAAATTCTTACGGCAAGTAATGCGCCAACGAGATCCGTAGCAACTGGATCGCTACACATTGCTCTATCTTCCTTAAGATGCGGTACGTAGAGTTCCGTCGTCTTTAGGATATCGATTGCCTGTGAAAGACGTAGAAGAGCAAACAACGTATATCTATTTAATTGGACAGACATGATTATAGGACTACAAGCATCTCGATTAATCACGTACTTTCTCGATCTGCGCTGCTGTTTCCGGATTAGTTGTATCCGTGACTGCATTCGAAAGTAACGTAATGACTTTAGTGATAGGAGCTTCCAGTTGTAAGGTATGCAATTTTTGCAAGCTGGACCGTCTACGGCCTATTACAAAAATACAATTTTTCTCATACTAAATCTTATATTAAATTTTACATTAAATTAGATTAAGATTACAATAATAAGAGTAACAGAGAGTTTTTAAAAGTAACTATATAATTTAATGTTATAAAAATTTAGAAATTAACATACACTATGTAAATACAACGAAATACTATATACATAATTTCAATCTTCAAAATATATAAGTAATTAATTAATTAGAACAATAGATATATAAAGCCTTCGTATTAACCAGGCAGGTGTGTCCCAGTTTTGTGCTATTAAATTTCTTGACATGTTTACAACGACAATATGTAGGGTTGATATTGGCGCGATAACTCTTTAACATAAAAATACGTGCCGCAAAGTGGGTCATAAAATTGCCGGTGACCTAATTCGCGCCTTTCAATGTGTTTATTTTTATACCAAAGCATAAGCTAAGAAGACGAAATTTTCTTTATTGATGACTTTTTTTAATTATATGTATACAGTTTGTTAATATTAGCAATAATATTTATCTGATATTGTAGAAATACCTTTATCTTCACTTATAGAACCAGATCTGACATCTGAGGATTTCCGCGTGTTCGTCATATTCGTTTTAAGAGGAGGATGCAACGGGCTGCTAATTGGGCTTATTGGCGCTGAATTTTCCGATAAATACGTAGTATCGTATACATATATATAATGACTTGGTTTTCTAAAGATAGATATAATCATTGATAAAGTTATAAAAGGACAGCTATTATAAAATATAATAATAAACAGGGCATATTTTAATAATAATGGTACGTGTAATAAAAAAGGTTGCTTGTTTTTTTTTTTTAATAATTAGAAAATGTTGAACGTACAAAAAATTTCATCAGAGTAAAATTCTATAAAAAATATATTAAACTTTTTAGAAATTACTACATCAAGGAAACATACTTTAATGTGATACAGAACGGAATTATCCTGCAATTGATCGTAATCATTTGATTGTTTTTTCTTTTGCAATTCATATTTCCTTCGAATTCTCGGCCTTTACTCAGTTGTTGTTCCATGAGAGAAAAATTTTCGTAGTATACTATTTCCGAGAGGTTTCTTCCCATCATCTCTTCTACCTTATATCCTAACAATTTTTCGCTGACTTTATTTAGAAACTAAAAACAATGTAAAATTACGATCTATGTATAAATTAAAAAATAACACACAATAATGCATATTTATGTGTGCAAAATTTATAATTTTTCTCATTTTAGTGGAAATGTTGAAAATGACTATATAAGATGTAAAGATTGAATACACAAATACATTATTCGCGATACCTGTACAATGTTTTTATCATTAGTCACATGCACCATATCGCGGCATCTGTCGAGTGCCAAATATAATGCATGCGCTGCTGCTAGTTGAGTTCTCGGCAATATTGAGCTAGTATATATCTCTACTAATTCGTTTATTAATATACCTTCGTGAGAACATTCCATCAGTGTCTGAAATAGAAGCGAAAATAAGAATAAATAAAGAATCCAATAGAAAATCTGTCTATGTACTAAGCCTCGTTTATGTACTTCTAAAGCTGCATTCTTATATTTGAATAAGCACTCACTCTAGTAAAACCTGTTTCTAGCAAGTTTAATGCAACTATATGGTCTTTTTCATCAAGCATGAAGTACCTAGAAGACATGTGACATTCAAATGTTAAAATAGAAGTAAAAGTAAATTAAATTTTTTAAATTGACAGACTTACGATTTCTTTACGAGCGCGATAATGACAGAACTGTGATAAACCGGACTTGACCTAATTGCTCTGAAATTTAATATTTTTAACATTTCAAATAGAGTATAAAAGAATGTATAAAAAGAATGTGCACGTCTGTAGATAATTTATCACATTGTGAAAATTATATATAATAGAAAATTTTTTAAATAAATTTACATTTTGAACAAAAATCTTTTTTTACAGATGGGTTCATTTTATTTAAACGACCTGCCATACCTACAAATAGCATCACCCTCGTCAGCGTGATGTGCTCTATGATCGATAATCACTAATTCGTGAGCACGATTTTGGAAAAGTTCTAATGCTTTTTCCGCATCTTTTGCCACCGATACACTCCATCCCAATCTTCTCGCGGTATTAGCAAGTAAGTCCATTTGTTGGTCATCGTTGCTAAAGACTAATAAAATCTGTGCACAATGAAGAAGTTTGACAGAAGTATTGAAAATAGAACTGAATTAGTGATGCCAAAAATGTTTCCAAAAAATTGCATGTTTTTTGTCACAAATTTCATCACAAATTGAACGTTGCGATACTTACTCTTATAATATTAGGAACGTCAGTTGTCAATAAATAATTACTAAAATCTTGAGGTCCTTTCTGTAAACAGAAGAAAAAAGTAGTTCAAGAAGCTGAATAAAATAAATTTGTGATTAGAGAGATTTATTAGTGCTTTTTTTCCATAATTGATGCATGTTTGCCATGAGTAATGCTTTTATTTGACCAAATCTAATCAGAGACTTAATATTAATGCATCGATATCAGTGCTGGTTACATACCAGCTCCTCTTTATCTAGATATATCGATTCAAGTAGTTTGTAAATCGCTCGACGACGCGCACGTGGAGACACTTCCACATATTTTACGGTTTTATGATACGGAATTTGGTCTTTCATTTGCGACAAATTAATAGCTGGATCGTATTATTCTCTAACCTATGTATGTCAAAGATTTGACAATAACAACGAAATTAGCAATTTTATATACATATATTTCAAATTAATCAAGATCGATCTTAAAAAATAATTACCGGATTACCACTGCAAATTATTACAAACTCTTGGCTGTTTTATAAGCTATGTGTACATACATATGTACATTTATTACATATTAAAGATACATTGGAGAATATTTTGCGACTTAAGAGAAAGTAAATTTATAACTTTTCAGTACCTTTCAGAAAAATGAAATTATAAATGCATAAAAATTATACCAAAAATGATTGATAATAATTTCGTATTCTAATATATGCTACCAGTTCGAGTCACTTGCATCTTATTTTTAATGCATCCATCTCTTTTATATATATCCGTACACTATACTGAAAATTCTACTACATCATGTCTACGATTCTCTTCTTCGTAAAATTATTGTCATTGCACTGTGGTCTTGCCACACAGACATAAACCATCAGACAAACGTCTATTTTTCAATATCTTATTAGCTGAGAATCGTAAAATAGCAGTTGTATGAAAATAGATTGTGCGGCAATTGGATATTAATTATTCTGAATTATATTTTTCTTTACATTTTTCAAAATTAATATTTTAATTTAAAAGTATATTTTAATTATAATTTTTTAGCTGTTTTATAAAAGTACTTCATATTTTAATTCTAATATCTCTCTCAAGTCACTACGAGAATTGCAGGTACGATGACGTTTAAAGAGAGGATCATTGTGACACTGATAATCAATCAATGGCCAGTGAGATCGATATATTCACTCATCAGAAACAGAAATTTGCGATAAGGCATCCATATCAAAGTCTGTAATGATAGTATATTTTGTGAAAAAGCAGGATAAAACTTTTTACTCTACAAAAAACATTCATAATAAATAAGCGATATCGCTACAATTTTATCATGCCCTTTAAATA
>NW_017305779.1:6766340-6773285 GCF_001594115.1 Trachymyrmex septentrionalis | reverse complement strand
TGTGTGTGTGTGTGTGTGTGTGTGTGTGTGTGTGTGTGTGTGTGTGTGTGTGTGTGTGTGTGTGTGTGTGTGTGTACACAACAATATATTTTAAAATGTAACATAATTTCATTCTGAAAAAAATTATTAGTTCTATTATTTTCCAAAATTTTTTTATGCCTTCTTAATAATATGAAATATTCATCTTTAATAAAATTTGCTTAGTTAAATTTGAATTTTATTTTTAAATAACATTCAAATTTATTGCAAACATCGTAAATTTATGAAATAAATTAAATTTTGTCACGTTAACAATTACTGGTGACTTGCTATTCAAATACCATTTGAGTCATCATAGCTGATCGTTTGCGAACATTGTCGTGATCAAATACGGAATTAAGGAGAGAAATTTATGGTCAGTTGAAAATATCGCATATTCGATTTCTTTTGCACCCTGAAAAGACAACTGCTAATTTAAAAAAAGAAAACTGTACATTGGGACGAAACGTAGGGTTTATATACATTTTTTTAATTGTTCGGCGAACGTAAACCATAGAAAGGGTAGAAAAGTTCGTTTTCAGGTAGGGAAAGTTCTGCGACTAAGAAAAAAGCCTCTTGCAACAGAACAACGGTTATCCTGCTATCGATTCGTCGCGAGTCACTTCGCAATATTAATCAACATCTCCTAGAAAAAGTAACGATGAATAAACAACAGTGACAATTATTATTTTATCTTACATTTATTTCTATATAAAAATAGAAGAAACCAGCACGCACACATACGACAATAAGCCAAAAATTTTGCACGGAAGCGGTGCGAAAATTCAATTTGTTCCATCAACAAGTTGATAAACATATACGCAAACTGAGAGTTTAGTGTTTAACTTAGTGCAACGTGCTCACTTTTAGCCTACAGTATCAAACATCGTAACTTTTCACGAAACACTGCTCCCACCGATAATTCAATCAGAATAATTGCTGTGCGTGACAACTCCGACAATTGCGTTCAGCTCTGAATTATCGCTCGAGCTATAGAGAGTACATAAGTACGAGCACGTTCGAGAGACAACGATTAACCGAGGGGAACAACAGCGAAGTGAATAAGACAAAACAGTGACATCGCGTTCGAACACGTTCCAAACTTCTGATTAACTAGACACTTCTTCTAATCGCACACAGACGAACTGTAACTCTCGCATTGGTCGCTTTGAAGATCGAAAATTGCTATCGTTTATAGGGAAATAATAGAAAGTTTATTGTAGGGTAACTTTACACTCTTCAGGGGTTCCGAGCTGACGTGGTGCGTCGTGCAATCGATTTTCCCACTTTGATTTTACTTAAACACGTGTAGTGCGTAACCAATTAGCATCTTTTTCTTACCTGACATTTTCTGATTAGCCCGAAACGCGCACGGCAATCGCGTGCTGCATATCCGCATACTTTAAACGAGTAACTTGTCAGTCTCGACTGTCGTTCTTCATCTGGCCGCTCGCGCTCGTCTAGAGACAGTCTATAGACAGTCTATAGACCTGTCTATAGTCGTTCCGAGCGATGAGATCTTGACTCGTCGAGGAGAAGCGGCCAAATGAGAATTCGTCTTCACCGCGATTGCGCGCCGCGAATCAATTATTCAGCCGACGTTTATGCCCGTGAGGTTGAAGAGCGTCCGAACAATTTTCATATTTAATCGACCATCGAGGAACGGATGACTATCAAGCCGATCGAGCATTACCCTGTCGTTACCCTCGCGCGAAAACTTTATAAACGTCGCGCGAATTATTGAAAGGGTTGGTCTCGGTGGGAAACCGCATCACAGCGATACGCAGAAAAACGCACGTATATTTAGAATCTCTGTCCGCGAAGCTTTTATCGCGGGGAGGAGGGACCTTGATTGCGGGTTTCCCGGCAAAGTCCTGTGAGAACGGAGAGGGCTGACGCCGACGAACTACTCTTCGCTAGATTATTTCTCCGCTTTTTTCTTTATCTCTTTTTTTTTTCTTTTCGCTGCGTTCCCTTAACGATTGAATATTCCCTGCGAGAGGGATTTGCGCTGTCTCTCCCTTTTCGAGCTATTTATGTCCACACTTCCGTATGGCTTTTTTTCATGAACTTTCCTTTTGTTTGATAGTTTTCATTTTCTGTCTCCTCTTCATTAAGCATTCTTTATAAAACCTGGACAATTACGCCGATACTTTATAATATTTCTTGAATGTAATATTATAGATAATTTTTACATTTTAATATTACAGGTAAATTTATTTTTAATTGATTGTATACTCTTTTACGTAAAAGCCAAGAGAAAACCAAAAGAGAATAACAGTGGAGATATAGGAACAAAAGAGAGATACATTTTTTAATCAAAAATATAGCAAATTGAAATCAACATTTCGAGTTTTTTATATATGTGAATTCAATGTTAAAAGTATATTTGCTGACACTTTTATTACTAAGCTGCTAAGTAATTAATCATGGCTTTATTAAAATATTAGCGATATCACTGAAATTAAAAAGAAATCGGTAAACAATCGGCGGTGATATATCAAAAATCAGTCTCTTATCCATATTTAAAAATATAAAGTAGAACAATACCTAGGCGATCCTTATCTTTGATTACGAATGGGAAAAAGTCTAGATAGCAGGCCTCTGATTAATAGAAATGTGATAACGTGTGCCTACGTCACAAGCCACGTCACTTATCGTCAAGTGCATCGTCTTTATGCGATATTAGTCTCGATATATTTAATGGAAAATTCAATAAAATATCATTGTATTTTATGTTGTATCGCTCGATCAATAAAGTAGAGAATTCGAAGTTTATTATATTAATATAATTAAATTAATTTAATAATTCTATGATTTAAAGTATTATTTATTTTAAAAGAAACGTAACGGAACTGTTGCATGTTGTAAACATACCGATTATGGAATAATATATCGGAGAATAATATAAATAAATTACTCGATTAATTGCTTGATGTTTTATCAAGTAATTTATATAAAATAAAAAATGACATTTAAACAATTTATACCAATTAAATAATATTCAGTAACGGGAAAGTAACTTACGACAGTCAAGTAATCGCCGTTCTCATTGTGCGTGCTGTCCTCGAAGGGTGTTTTTTCATTCTTTTCAGCCACAATGTCAAACGCATCTGTCTTACCTGAAACAATCGCATCAAATATTTAGTTTGATTATAATCAAAACTCGAAACTCAGATGGGTATTCTTTTGAACAATCAAAAATTTTTAGCAACAGGTAGTTGCTAAGCGTAACTATAGCATCGTAATTGAAGATCTATCGTCACTAAAGCCACATGTAATAAAACTAGCTATTCATGTATATTGATTTATGTATGTACTTGTATCGGACATTTTCCTAACCACGTTCGATCTATCAATTAACGTATTTTAGTTGTTAATCCATCAGTAATTATGATAACAAAGCCTGTTAAAGGTACATTCACCTATTATATAGGCGTATCTTATGGGATTTAAGAGTCACAGTAGCATTTATTGCAATTAAAAGTCAATTGAATTTAATTGAGAAGATTAATCGTTGCTCCAATTTTTTGAGAGATTGTTCTACTTACAGGATGTACTTACAAAATAATTACGTAATGCGTGCAGTACAATGTATTTAATGGAATTAAGATGGAGAATTTAAAATATTGGATACAATCATTTACGCACCAAATAAATGACCTGTAAATAATTCATCCTCCAAGCTGTCTTCGTCTTCGCTTGGGAAGAAATACTCATTCGGCGGCGATGCCATATGAATTATGTTTTCGGCCTTGTGATCATTGAGTTAAGCAGAGCTACGTAATTTCGTACTGTTTGAAATTATATTTCTTTGCGTCTACTTTCATTACACTGACAGTGTTATATTATTACACATTATTATCTACATTAAACATTTGTCAAAGAATTTCTTTTAAAAAGTTCACTGAAATCCGCAATAATAACACAAATTTTTACATTTTTAGAGTTAAAATTAATTTTTTAATTATTTAATTTTTAATATTTGTTATTAAGAGAACATTTTAATTATATTGTTATTAGAAACAGTATATTAATTTTTAATAATAAATTAAAAATATCTATAGCATTAATATACAACAAATTATTTCTCACATAGGTATTGATATTTTAGTTTTAAACATTTATATTTTTGTTTATTAATGCATTACATGTATTTTTCTTTATTTATCATAAAAAAATAGAAATCGTCTTATTTGAATAAAAATGTAATAAAATTTATTATTTTCGAATATATTATATGAATATGTAGAAAAATGTTAAATTTACTTAATTTACATATTTATAAAAAAAAATAAATTTATTTTTGCAATTTATAAATAGCACAAAAAGATTGACTGCTTGAAATATAAATGCAAATATATTGTATGTTAAGTCCAAGATATTATAAACGTATTTAAATTAAAACGTGAGAGATTCAGAAATTATTTATTTTACTTCAAATTAACATATACTAATGACAGAATTTTAATTAACGTAAATAATCAAAATATTATTGTATCAATTATTTCAATTTTTGAAATGCTAAGTCAGTTGCTTTAGATTTAGATAAGTTGCTCAATAGATTATTTTTGTTCCAAAGATCAAGATTATCCAAAAATAATCGCACAATTTTTTTAATAGTGAATTATTAAAACAATTTTTGTTTAAAAGTAATATAAAAATTGTATCAAATGTGTATCCATTTTTATGACAAAACAGAGACAAAATTAAAGCTGTTTTTATTAATCTCTTTAGAATTTTAATTTTTTACAGCAAAATATTATCAAATAATAGATATTACCAAAAATTTCACATTTTAAAAAATCTTTAACCGCATTTATGTTAATTAAAAGAATTAATTAACATTCTTTTAACATTAATTTGTCTTATCACACCACATTATTTAAATATGTTTAAAAATGTTTGAAAGTTAATGAAAATTCGCTCCTACATAACACATGCACTCGAAATAATTAGTTTCATGAGATTCCACAATTAACACTGAAGTAGAATTTGTCTTTCTTTTTTCGACGTTGTTTGCGGTCATTAAAATCGCGAGCGGATTAAAATTGCGACGATAAAAATCGGCATACATGTGTGCCGAACGATGCGTCGTTTGCGGCCCAAAGACACCGACTGACCGAGAGTACCGAATCGACCAAGTTAAAATTCTACTTGAGAGTGACTGGCCCCAGAAGAGCAACGCGATAGCGTCGTCGGGGAGATCAGAGATACTGCAGGTCCATTTAACGCGTACACAGACAGAAATATGCATCGCGTAAAATTGAGTTTCAGAAAAAGTAGAACAAGATTTTCCGAAGTAAATGATCATTTTAGAAATAAACTCACAAAAGAAGAATCATCATTATTATACATAAAAAAACTAAAACATACACAGGCAATAGATGATAAAAATTAAAGATTGAACATTTTTTGATGTTAAATCTACAAAAAAATTACTGAATTATTTTAAAAATATACATATAAATATACCCATGGTCACACGCAATTAAATTTTAAAAAATAAAATTGTTGATTTGACTAAATAAAAATTATATTATATGTATATACTGATATATGCTCTACTGTATTAACATAATTTTACTAAATATTAAAATAATAATTATGTTGTTTCAGTCAGAACGAATACGTTGTCATAGACATTTAAATGATTTCATGTTAACAATCTTCCATCTGATAAGATAATTCAAACTACTTGTACTTTGCTTACGTATCCACAAGAGTGCAAAAACATCATAGATATTATCGATACCTAAACGACTTACACAGGAGTCATGTTTACCGATTTTATGTGAACATTAGTGAAATTAAGCTAATTAATTAATTAATTAGAGAGAGAAGGAGAGAGAGAGAGAGAGAGAGAGAGAGAGAGAGAGAGGGAGAGAAAGAGAAAAAATATTCGTACGTAATCATCGATGCTGATAACATATAAAAATTATTTACAAGTTTAGATTACATAAAATGTAATCGGCAATCAAGTAATGTCTTCTACTGTTTTATATAGATAGCTTTACATAACAATTAATCTAATAATTAACTAACGTTGCGCTACTTTTTGATCGTCCTCTTCGGCGTTAAAATTATAAGACTTGTGTGTGTCGAACGCGAAATACAGACTGTCTTCATCCCTGTCGGATTCTGTTGGATCTGTAAATAATATCTACATGTAAATACTTATCGCTAATAAACTAAATCAATTAATATCTTAAAGCTTAGGCCGGTATTCACAATCGGATCTTACATAGTCTTAAGTATAATCTTAAGATGTCATGAACCAATCAGAAATATTAGCATCTTAAGACATTACTTAAGAGTCTTAAAATAAGAACGGAATGAACCGTCCTTAAGTTTTCTATGAAATCGAGTAAAGTATCCGACATACATTTACATATACAAATGATAGAAATATTGTACAACGTATCTGTATTTGACTTATAATATTAATATTCGACTTGAATGTATATGTATACGTTTGTGCTAATGTGGCTATGGAATATTTATTAACAAATCACTGCATCATAACAATAGTATTAAAAAAGAACGTCTCATTTATATAATTTTCGCAAAACATGCACGCTCACGACATAGGCTACAGCGATTTAAAATAATACCTTTAATAAGCCTCAATTTCTTCTTATAAAAGTTACAAATAAATGATAGCCGTTATTTATAGATAAGTACGTCTTATTAAATATCTAATAATAAAAGCAATCTGAGAGTACAGTAATCATATAGACAGTTTTCACAATCATAAAATATTTAAAAAGGCATATTTAAATAGGCAGAAATTTTAGTTGCATATTGTTGTTATAAGTTTAGAAAACGGGGCAAAGATGGAAGAAGAAATTTGTTGAAGAGTTAAACAAATTATTGTTGAAAGATTAGTGAATGGATTATTGAAAGATAATTAATTCATTTAAAGAA
>NW_017305779.1:6754192-6766240 GCF_001594115.1 Trachymyrmex septentrionalis | reverse complement strand
AACAAATTATTGTTGAAAGATTAGTGAATGGATTATTGAAAGATAATTTATTTATTTAAAGAATTACACACACACACACACACACACACACACAAACACAGATATAAGTATAGAATTGGTACAAGTGATAGAATTACAAAAGTCCTCTTGAAAGCGTTGGAGAACGATTAACCTTCGTCCTAGAATCAATCCTTGAGAACGAAATATTATACGGCCGCGGCTAGCATGACATTGCGTCGCGCAGACTCCTAAACGAAAAAATAGAAACGCTTTGCTACAAGTTGCTCCCTTTCGTACATCTGATTAATTCATGTCTCGAACGATGACTCCAGTTGACACACGCACGGCGTGGTCGGTCGTAGACTAGGTCAAGGAGAATGACTGTTACCTGAAGTCCACCTTCCCCGCTCTTCCTTCCCATCTCTTTATTGAAAGGCATCCATCAGACGGATGCATGGTAATGTGATTTCCATTGATTATTCTTAACTTTTGTTAACGTTAAACCATTACGATCTTTATGATTAGAAAGTCGGAAGAAAAAATAAAAATTTATTTGAACAATAAAATCCCGTTTCGCCGTATAAAAATGTTGAAATAATAGTTTTCTTCAATTATAATGGAACTTTTTATTATTGTGTAATGTAGAACTATAGTATACTCAGTAGTTCGTAAAAGTTGAAGTAACGATTGATTATTGTAAATATCAAACGATTATGTATACATTTTTTAACCAAAAAGATAATTTTAATATAAATGCTCTAAGACATACATAAAAAATATTATGTTAAGAAACAATTAATAAGAAATGAAATAGATATAAATAAATAATTATTTTCTATGACAATTACAAATTTATGTTTTATCAGTTGAAAGTAAACTAATAATATAAATTAAATTGTAAGTAATTATATTTATGTGTGTGGTGCAAATTCCTTTTTGTCATAATTATTATGTGAATATAATGCATATTTATGTGTAATTGACATAATTATAAGAATATTAACGATAATGTAGATTTTAGGCATATAAAAAGCACGTGCATTGGAAATTCTAAAAGCTTTCTTTTGCTATCAATTGAAGCATCAAAATATGTATATCTGAGATATAGATTAAATTAATGCAATATAGAAAGACAGAAATAGTCATTTAAAAGGTAAATTCTGTAGGAGTGTAATGTTGCTTTAAGCAGCCGTAAACAGGTTATACTGAACAAACACAAAGAATGTAATCATCCAGAAGTCGACCTTCGAGAGAAGATTACTATGCTTCGACGTTTGAAATTCTCCAGTCGTATATTATATGTCTCCAAGAACCGAACACGTGCAAACTTGATTACATTTTGCAATCGAAAGGAAGCACTTAAGTTTTACATCAAAAGGATTTAGTTGGAGATGGATATAAGTTGTTTGTAAATTTTTATTTTATAGTCCAATCATTAAAATAATCAATGCGGATTGCGATACATTATATTTATATCTCTATATTATTTATTAATCAAAATTATTAAATAATCGATTAATCTAAAATATAATTTTTTAGTATATTTTATCGTTACGTTTTTTTGTAGGAAATCATATAGCAAAACATTTTTTTTTTTAATTTACAGTTGCATGAAGTGTGAAGTAAATTATGAAATGAATCATATCTATTTTCACAATAAATTACCAAAAATTATGTATAGCTTTGCATTGTTATATAAATCATAATGTAAATGTCTGTCCAACTGTCTACATCTTTTATAAATTCTGATTTCCAAATTTAAGCTTACATAAACATGGAACAATTTATATTCTGATAAAATGGGAAATGATTGAAACAAAAATATGTTAGAAGAAAAAAAGTAACGTACCGCTTATAACGATAGAACTGCTAGTTTCCGACGATGTACTCTTCTCCTGCTCGACTTTGCCTCTCATGCACTTCAGTACACTAATCTTGCATCCCATTCTTAAGACGAGTTTTCAGTTCGCGATGAGCCTTCTTGTTATCTCTCACATTGTCGGAAATTTCGGAAAGCATCCGGCCAGATTCTGAATCGTCAATGACAGCCGCGACAAGTATCGTTAGGTTACCTTTCATCGAAGGCGATTGGTAGAAGCAAAATCTCCTCTTTTTCATTTAGAAAAAAAATAAAATTGCTGAGAATTTAACATTATTTAATTGAAACGTGTGCTTACCGTGCACGCGTGTGTGTAAAAATGCACGCTCATGCACCATATCAATTTGCTTATCTCGAGACCGAAGGAAACAGTCCTCTGCGCACTGATTTTGCATAACCCAAACATTGATTGTGCGGATACTATTTTACATTAATTAACGTACATAAAAGATTGCGCTAATAAAGCCGAGACTAAACCACTTTAGAATGATATGCTAAATCGTTAAATTACTCGATTAAATAATCGAGTAATTAATAATGAGTACTGGTGAAATTTATGTTGCATCAACTGGGATTTTTTTCAATCACTTGGAATTTTTCACTTTCAAACAGATTTAGTAAACATTCGTAACGTTTACAATATGCGATAGTTATTAATTATTCATTAAAAAGTCAGACAAAACGTTTGCTCTCGTTGAAACAAACAGAAATTTCGCGAAAACTCTGCAACCGTTAACGATTAAGTCAGCATTGAACGCGCGTCAAGACCGAGGCGAAGATTTCGCGTGTGCGAGGTCATACGTCAGTGCAATTTTCCCAGTCAGCTTTATCTTATCTTCCACCGAAAGTGTCTACATGTAATTCAAAAGTTCCGCGACGCATCTCAAATAGCTGTATCACTTGGCAGCCACATAACTGTATCCTCGGCATGCGCAATTAGAGACATTCTGCAGAGATAGCCGTTCACGTAAATCGTCCGATTACGCGTTGTGTGGGCATGAAATGGGCAAATAGTGTTGTGTGCATAATTACCAGAGACACTGTTTTCATAGTGATACAAATCTGCAGTTCCTATACCAAGATACGGATATTTAAAGTTTAAAGTTAAAGAGATAGATAAGACTTTTAAGATAATAATCTTTAATAAATAAAAGTTTTTATTATTTTGCTATCTTGAAATGTGTTATGCTCATGTAAGTAAAAAGAAAGATGTAAAAGTAATATTTATTATATTAAACGTTGGCAGCTACTTTTTTTTAATAAAAAGATAATCCAAATTATTTTTTACTTTAAATTTAATTTATATGATTATGCCTACAAATTAATAAATTTAATTAAACATCCGTTCAATAGTATTTATAGTAATTATTACTATTAAGCATATATATATTAATTATTAATATTAAATTTTGCTTATCACTTTACAACACTAACATTTACATGTAATTATATTTAAAAATATTTATTAAAAAATATACGATGACTCCTGCTGAATTTAAAATAAGACGGATGCGACTTATGTCGGTTCGAAACATCAAGATAACAAATAAAATGTACATGTTTAACAATCAATTTGATGAATAAAAATACACTTGAATTGTTCGATAAAGAAGAATAAAGCCGTTAATTGCACTCGGAAATAAACAATGATAACAGGCCAGTATGTTTGTATAAGCATGTACGTATGTTTACTGAATGTGCCTATCACATATTTTTTAACACAATATGTCAATCGTAGGTCGTTCAAATGAGTCTCTGTTCTAGAAGAGGCGATCCTTACATCCGATAAGATTAACTTTGTAGTCTCGTTAAATTGCGTAGAGAAATTTTTTCTTTTTCAAACGTTTGCCTCGCGCTGAAGTAGATGCGGTGCAAGTAGATACGGAACACTTGGTCAGACACGGTTCCGCGCTAACTCCCGACGCGTATTCGGCATATTCAAGCGGCGTTTATTTCGGCGACTGAAGCAAAGATAGTGGGACAGAGGTGAAAACTTTTCATTGAAGACTTTCATGATGTCACGTAACGGTTGGGATGACGACGATTTCACAGTAGGCGAACAGTAGGCATCGCGAGTACTCCTTTGTCAGGCGACACGGCGCTTCGAGGTGTGCGCGAGATTTTAATGAAGATAGAATCGGGGGTAGGCAGCACAATGGCCTCAGACTCACTGGCTAAAGTTGTGCGATTTCTCGAGGACGTCTTTGAAATCGGCGTATCTCATTCGTTCAAAGTCTTCTTGTCCATCGTCATGCATCTGTCTCATGTTTTTACTTTAAATAATGTAACAGAGCAATATTCATAAACATATATGAAGATACCGTGTATAAAAGATCCACGCGTGTTTCAATTATAAGCGCTAATTTTAAACTATTAATACTCACGGATAATAGAGGGAGGGATAAGTAGAATTTGCGAGTAGCAAATACAAGATGTCGGGGAATTATCATTGTAAATTTAATCGCTTAACACGACGTCGTTTTTTATAAGGCGACTATTTAGGATCGTTTTAGAATTTCCGTGACGTAAGTTATCTTTACACAAGTGCTTATCATGTGTTTATATATCTGTTTTATTTCTTATCCTTTGTTTTTTAACACGATGCTTCTTGTACATTTAATGCAAATTCTCAATTTCTGCTCGCTTGATAAGTAAATGCACGAGTGCATTCACAAGAACGGTTGAAATTGTTTTGTATAATAGCAATTTTATAATGTATATTATTCACATATTTTATCACATTCTATGTGACAACATTCTTTTATCTTATAAATATATTCTTATGCATTTTAAGAAAAAAGTTTTTATCTTCTTGTCTACAATAATTTTCAATATTCTATACATATATTTCTCTAATATAAATTTATTCTTTAGCCCGGATCTTCATACGGGCAACAACGCTTCGACACCAAACGCTGATTGGTGAAAAACGGGTGATGGAGGTAAATTTTACCCCCACAACCGGGTTTTCACCAATCAGCGCTCTGTGTCAAAGCGCTGTTGTCTATATAAGGATCCGGACTTATTCTATATATTATAAATTTATCTATTATTTCTTAATATTCTTAAATCTATCTAATACACAATTTTGTTAAATTTTTGATAGAAAATAATTGATCTCTATTGATTGATATTTTATTATTTTTAAATATATTACTCATCCAGTTTCAATATTTCTGCATATGTATTATTTATTTTTCCAAATAATTATTCTTCTTTCTGACTGATCTTATTATTATTATTATTATTATTATTATTATTTATTATAAATATATGATATATATGTATATAAATAGATTTCAATAATTTCATCATTTATCTTACCTACCATTGCACTGTTTACGAATGTCTAAATAAATTATAACTTTAATTCTGGTTTTTATTACTCATATTAAATTGCATTTTTCCGCAATACCATTAGTGGAATTTATAAAGAAACAATTGTCATGCCCTCTACTAATAGTAGCGTTCAAATGTTCGATATTTTTATATCAATGTCCATTCAAAACGCGTAATCCGTCATCCAAATTTTATTTCGGTGAAAATTATAGGTCCTTAGGGAATGTGAAATTCGTAATCAGATAAAATTACACGTGACATTATGCAAAATTGCGAACATAAAAGTTCTAATGGATTATTTGAGTACACATACAAGGTTTGTAATTATGAAATTTTTTCAAAACGTATAAAACTATTAGCTTACAATTTAGCCATTCTAATTATACTTTGAAATTGTTAAATATATTGATATTGTTAAATAAAAAATTCACTTTAGCACTTATAAAAAATAAAATAATTAAGATATTTAATTTCTAAAAATTTATTTGTAGATTTGATAAGTAGAACAGAGATTGTGTTACTTCTGTTTAATAACCTCTTACCAATTATTATAATTTTTTTTTTTTTGAAAAAATATAATATTAAAGACGTATTTTTGATGAAGGTGCTATGCCGCGAGAAAAACGTAAAACCTTTGCCAACCATACAAATGTATCTGCAAAAGAACTGCTTGCGATTTTGTGCTGATTATATAAATTTGAAAGACTGGTTGCCACTATTGAGCAGTATAATGGAAGATCGAAGTCTGTTTAAAATTCATGTATTTAGTCAATGTCGCAATAAAAAGATTAGAGAGAAAATGGACACAGAAGAGAAACTTAGAAAATTATGGTAATTGAAAATACATTGAAAATTTATTTAATTTGTGATAGATATATTCCTTTTAACTTTAATATTAAACGACTTTAGTAATTAAATGAAAACATGTTTAAAAATTTTTTTATTTGTCTAGAAATAATAAATATTAAATCATTCTTATATGATTCTTATACATGAATCTTAATATAAAAAATTATTTGAAATTTCTGATATGATTTTCAAAAAATCGAATCTCTTAGATTTTTTAATCTTTTGTGTAAATATTTAAAATACCAATTAAAATTGTGACAAAAAGATAAATAAATTACTTTTTTACAAAGTAATTTTATACACTTAAGAGAAACGTAAATTGTTCATATAAAAAATAATTAATATAGAGAATTAAATTATATCTTGTATTCAATAATTTTAACATTTCTCAAAATAATTATTGTTACAAAAAATATTTGAATATTTGAAAATATTTTAATATTTAAAAATTAAATACTAGGAGTATTTGCTTTTTTCGAATACTACTCGCAGTAAGTTTAAGCTTGCAGGTGACGTCGCGACAAAGGGATAATCAGAGGGAGAATTAAAAAATATGAAAATGGCAAAAAACGATGATATATAAACTCGCAAATCGTAAAATGGCAAATGGATTGGCATTCTACTCGCACATTCAGGAGATGCGCACGAAAGGACCGACGGCAGCCAGTATTGTACACGAATTGTCTTCTACAATGCTTCGTTCATTCCGTCGCAGACTGTCTGAAGAATTCGTTGATGATTACCAGCCTCATACTTGATGGTATCCCGCTGACACCCAAGTATTTAAGGATCCTTGCTGATGGCTTGGTAAACAATCGTAATCTGCGAAACTTGTCATTGGCCAGATGTCGAATAGGCGATATGGGTTCGTTAAAATTTGTAAAATATTTGAATTGTTTAAACCACCAATATAGATCTGACATATCTACGTATTTCGAATTCAACTTTCTCTTATAAATTTCTTTATAAATTTATAAACCTTTATAAATTTTAACTAGTGTAAAAGAAAAATGAAGATAATAATATATTTGCACTTATGTCGTTTTTATAGGATGTTATATGCTGTTGGAAAGTTTGCAATGTAATTCAAATCTTCACGTTCTAAATCTATCGTCATGCTGCCTTACTAATAGAAGCGCTACGTGTCTGTCATTTTTCCTCAAAAAGAAAAAAGAAGATTTGTTGCAAAATGTTTGGAAGGAGTCAACATTATCTCGTGATGCTCGCACAACGAAGGTATGTATCAAGAAAAAATTATTCTAATTAAGACATCACGTTTTTAATTTTAATTATTTAACACATTTGCATTCACATTTCAGGAAGAAGGATTGCAAGTACTAATACTTGATAAAAATCACCGATTTAGCGATACTGGTTTGAAACAGTTGATACGTATATTGAAAAATGACTTTTGGCTCAAAACATTATGTCTACGATGTTGCGGAATTACTCAACGCGGAGGAGAAATTGTGTTGGAACTTTTGCAAACAAATAGCGTACTTACGCAGGTTGATCTCAGAGATAATGAAGTATCGGCCGATATATTGCAAATTATTTGTAAGTTTCTAAAGAAAAGGAAAAACAAAGGGGAAAGAATATCAATGAAGAAAAAATTACTGAACCACAAGCATTTCCTTGTACAAGAAAATATGGTTCCTAAGGACAGATCTTGTCAGCATGCATCGAAAGAGAACAGATTTCTCAAAACTCAAACTGTAAATTAAATTTAACATTGATTACAATTACGCAAATAACTGCTAGTGAAAGTATTATACACTCGATTTATATAATATACTTTTCTGTTTTAGCATGGTCAAATAAAAATGCAGAAAGATAGCATTTTACAAATGCAAAATACCAGACATGTATGCAAGTTGAAAAGAAGTGATAAAAAAAAAACATTGCACACACACACTGCAATAAATAAAAGTCATATCAAGTGGTATAAAGCAGACGAATTAAAAAATCGCTTATCTCTCATGATTGAACACAATCAGAACTTAATAAGGGACTTAGAAACGAGTACTAATTTTCTATTGGAGGAAAGAGATCGCCGTTTGAGTGCCGAAGAAGTATATCATAAAATACAACCCCAACTGAGGAATCTCAAGAATAAAATTGCTATGCAAAATTCTATTCAGTCGAATATGCGTTACGAAAATCAAGTTTACGCAAATCTACAAAACGTATTTAATGATTTGAAAATATCTACAAATGGGAAAATAGTATGAATGGATGACAAAAGTCTTAGCGAAGAAGCTTATGGAAACAAAATTAAATCTAACATTTGTTATAATAAAAATCAACCGTTTAAAAATGGCATTGTTCAATTTGTTCAGAAGACACAACTGTTCAAAATAAAATTATAGCATTGATAATTTTAAAAATTTATCTCTTGTGTAATTATGTTATGTTGTATATAATTTAATGTAAAATGTATGTAAGTAAAAATTTTACGAATAAATAAATCAATTACCTTAATTATATTTTTTATAATATCTATACATTTTTCTAATATTATTTATACTTTCTCTTATAATTTATATATAATAATTATAATTATAGTGTACAATTTTATATTTTATATAACAATTTATTGTACACTAAAATTCTAATATATTTTTGGAACAGTCAACTCTGCGGCAATATCATTATTTTTCTTCGTTTTATGTTTACAAGTATATTACATACAAATCTTATTCTCTCTAAAATAGATACAAGTAAGGGCATCTATATCAGTGAACAAAGAACGTGAGCTCCGTTAATTGGATCAATAGGCTGTACCGAGCAGTAGATATATTATCTTCACAATGTTTCCTACGATTGGTGTTTCTAACGATTAATTTAAATGTACTTATAGTCGGCAATGTACCGTTGTACTGTTATTACCATCAAAGAAAATCGATTTCTGTGCATGGGCTTAGAGTACTATAGTCACAGAAGAAGATACAATATCGACACTTGATACTCTCAGAGTTCTAATATTGATTCTAGAGAAATAGTACCTAAAATTTATGTTCTCCAGGAAGAAATAGAAACTAGCAGAAAAGACTTATCAAATACTTATTGTACAATATCTTATGCAGCATTTTATATAAATAAAAATATATTTGCTTTGTATATACAAATAAAGAAACAGACGGAAATCCATTATACATAAAACAAAAAATTTTTTTTTTATTTCCTAAAGTCATAAATCAATTAAAAAATATATTTCTTCTATTTTAATTTTTCTAGCGGAAACTAATAAAACTGTTTAGTGTATTAGTTACATTTGCTGATTTATTAATTATTTTGTAAAAATGAATTGGAATATATTTTTTTTTTATTACATAATGAGAAAATAATAAATAGTTTTAAACTATTATATAAAGCAAACAGTGTTTTAATAGTATATTTCTTCTTCTTATTTTATTCCTCTTTTCTTCTGAAATCTGATTTTGCTTTTATAATTCTTTTGCAATACAATATACTAATTATAATATTAAACTATATATATAATTTGGACAACAGATAATTTTATAGCTCATAGATAGTACAAGCTATATATTTAACGTACATTTGTCTTTATTTACTCTTATTTAATTTTATCAACGATTATTGTAAATTTTTTTTTTAAATAATGCCGAATTATGTCAAAAAGATTCACTGAGCAAATTTCACTATATCTAATTTTAATTTTAGCTTGCCACTGTAATTACTACAATTAAACAAGAATCTCAATTCCTTCGTGATTTATCTTGGTAAGATAATAAGGTTTTCTGACTTAACATTCTTCAACTACTTCGTCGGCTACTTTTCCCTCATAATCTCCTCGCGCGATAAAATTACTCGCATAAAATTACTCCTTCTCTTCTGATTATTTTGGCACTGACGAACAAACGCTGGAAACTTTTCAGCCCCACTGACGCGGGCTTATGCTAATGACAAGAATTCTAATCGCAGATTATAATTGTTAATTCGTTAAATGATCCACAACTTTTGTGTATTTCCATTTTGCTGCGTAATTCCATTTAAAACTGGTTGACTTATGTCCGATAATAGTGTTTCTTCTTTTTTATATTAGCCAAAAAATTGTATCTTATTCTGGAAAGTAATCGTTAACTCATTATCATTAAAATAAAAAAAAATAATTTAAATTTGTATTTTATATTATAACGTAGACTCTACCTTAACAATTTTATATTACCTCAATATTTTATATTATTTGTAAAAAATGTGTAATTAAAAATTATATATTAGTTAATTATAAAAATAAAAAAGGTAAAATTTCGAAAAATAATTATTGTGTTCTATTTTCTAAAATCTCGTAGCTAATTACATTTATGTACCTAATGATTTATTTACATTTAAGAAACTTTCAATTTCTGGTTCGTATTTTTCAGATTTAAAATTCTAAAATTTTGAAATCGTAATTTGTGTGTGTGTGTGTGTGTGTGTGTGTGTGTGTGTGTGTGTGTGTGTGTGTGTGTGTGTGTGTGTGTGTGTGTAGAATTAATGTTTTTTTCTTATATGATAATTATATTCATTTTCTTAATATTTTATACATTTTTTGAAAGACAATAAAATTGAATTATTTTAAACATAATAAGATAAATATAATAAGAGAATATTTGAAGGTATATATTTTAAAAAGAAAATAATATAAAAAGCAGTTTTGTGGAGAATAAATTCCATCTGTCGAACGTTCGTCGGCTGTGCATGCCAGCACTCGTCGCACGGCCAGCTGCAATTAATCCATTTTATAGATGCTGACGATGTAAATGAAGTTTCCGGTCGAGTGTCCAGAGTGGGAAAAGAGTGGATGGAGAGAACTGCGCTGATGCGATGGAAAAGGGAAGCCAAACCGGCCCGTTCGATGCTCGTAAAAAAGACCGTGGCTTTAACCGTCCGGTTGTAAAATCCACTGGAAGCAATTAATAATAACCGCCCTTCGCAGTTCTCGCCTGAACGATAAAGCGAGCTTCTCCGCCTTTTCGGAGCGCAATCTTATCGCAATGAGAGCATAAACGCCGCAAAAGATGTTTGTATCAACTTACTTTATTTACTGTAATTAACTATGACTATTAAAATATATTTAAATATATTCTTAATGTTTGTCAAAAAATATTCATAACTTTCATATCACTACGTGATTAGAGAATAATATAGAATAATAATTTTTTTATTGTTTATTTTTTGAAATTCAACAATAATTAGTGTAATAAATATTTAATAATAAATTTGATAATTCACATTCATTGAGAAGTGCAACCAAGTATTCGTAATAATGCATCGAGAGATTATTTTTAGCGATTGACGTGCCACAGAGAAATATCACAATTATTCAGTTGACGAGTCACAACGACTTTTCTCGGAACACTCAATCAGACAGTTTTGTTTTGAGATGACGGAACACAATTCGCGGACAAATCGTAACATCGTGTCGAGATATCGGAGGAAGCTCCTGTCGGCCTGCAGGCCTTTCTCGTCTTTTCTTGACTACCGGCGACCTTAGCTTGGTGATGGATGAGAGGACACAGACTTTGCCGACAGCGCAATACCGTACAGAAGTAAAAGGAGACATGGACACAACACGTGCAATTCGAAATGTTATACGTTTCCGTGTATACGTTTCCACTACGCGATATTGCCACACCGAATGGAATGAGATAGCGGCAGGTAATACGTAAAAGGCTAGGAAGAAAGCAGTTTGTAAATACGCGCCAAGATAAGATTTCTTTGGGGCCTATCTCGAAAGAAAAAGTATCCTATCGCGATTGCCTCGAAGAACCTTCGGTATAACAGTGACATTCTGATAATTCTGAGCTTTGTAAAAATATATAGAGAAACAAAACCAATCTTAATATATATTACATACAATAATACAATTTTATATTATTTAAAACTAACAACTTTGTATTATTAAACAATTTTGTACTATTTAAAACTAACAATTAAATTTAAAGGCTCCTATGAATTCTAATTCAGTCCAAAGAGCT
>NW_017305779.1:6743431-6754046 GCF_001594115.1 Trachymyrmex septentrionalis | reverse complement strand
TATATATATATATATATTGTAAGTATATTACACAAGAGAAATATTTTGCTGAGATATCTAAAAATTTATCTAAATACAAATCTGAAAATAATTTTATTAAATCATTAAAATAATTAATTATATATAACTCTTAAGTTGATAACAATGCAAAAGGATTTAACATTATGACGATTAATTTGTGCGTTCTGTATAATTATTTTGATGGTTTAAATAAAATTATTTTCAGATTTATATTTCAATGTATATTTCTATGTTAAAAATAATAAATAAAATTGTGTATCTTTATTATGATTTAATGTATCTCGGAATGGAAGAGACATCACAGTATATCACTATCACAGCGCAAAAAAAAATCACTTATCCTCTTTCGCATTGATCATTCGCAAGTAAAATCAAACACCGGTTTTCGCCGGATTCCTTCGTGAATCTCGCAGACGCGAAATACTCCATCGGCCTCGTCTACGCCTGTTTATTCTCAATTTACCGCGCCGAGAGGTGGAAATCGTGGCACGAGTTTACCGTGCAATTTTCGATCCTTTTCTCGACCGTCGTCGTCTCACCATCCACCGTTGCCCATCTACCCTCGTCGCAACAGCCTGCAGCAACACTCCCGTCCGTCACCCTCCATTATTTACCACTTCGAAACGTCGAAGATGCTTCTTTCCACTCCAGTGCTCGAAAAATTTCATCCGTAGTCTCTCTAGTCTTGGCACAAGCGCCGAGTTCATGACATTCGGGGACAATCTTAAATTGCTACGATGCATTCGGGAATTCTCCGACTGTCCTGCAGATGATTCGCAATTCGCGCTGTAAATCGAATTGCAAATATCGTAGTGCAATCGATATAATTCACTGTAAGGGCGGGGAAATAAAAGTTCTTCGTTAAATAAAGGTACTTATCTATTCAACAAAATTACAGTCTCTTCTCTCTACTTCAAAGTTTTATTGAAATAATTAATAATAAAGAGATTACATCGAACTTAACTTAAAATCGCTTTATCTCATCCTTATAGTCTTTAACGTTATCCTAGTTGCTATTTTTTTTCGATAGTGAACTATTTCGTGAGTTTCTTCGAAAATCCTCACAATCTTCTTCCGGATATAACCCAGTTCGGCATGATAAAGATCATGGGATGGCGAGGAAAGTATGCCGTCCACATGCAGCGGAACAACGAGCAGCGCAACCCTCCATTCCCGACTATAGAGGAAAGGAAAGACCGAAAGTTGCGAGAATGCGCGGGGAAAGAGGAGTGCATACTTTGTCGCGCTGCCTCGCTCACATGTCGAAGTTATGAAAATTAATAAGAAAAATTGCCCATAAATTCGACGTCTCCTTCGCGAGCGTGCATCCCCCGCGCGGGCCAGGCAATAAAATTAGAATTATGTCGCAGCGGCTCGCGCGCCATTCCCTTTTCCTCGAGACATCCCCTTTTCATGGCCAGACAACTTCGTATGGGGCGAGCATACCGACAGCTAGGGGTTGATAGCGTTTGTTAACGGCGCCGGAATGTGTCTCCTGCTCCCGCGGTTCTTAGCATATATGAGTTACCCGCCAAGATTACATCCATGCCTTACATCTAGGCCGTTCCTCCGTTGAGCGGAAGAACCTATGGTTATTAAATTCTGAGAGCACCTTGAATCCTTCCCTCCCACCCCCTTTTCTCTTTTCGTCATACTTCTCGCATCGATCTCGCGCAGAGGTTGACTTATCACTGCGACAATGCCGCGCAGAAAGAAAGCGAGTTTCGCCAGTGAATGGTTCGAGGTTCGGCGCAAAGGGGTGCAACCAAGAATAAGATGCATAAGAATTTTTATGAATCTTTTTCATCGCACCCCAGCTCAGTCTCTCGTAAAAGAAGGAAAAAATGCGCGATATAACTCGATCGCGAAGTTCTTTTCCTTCTTTTCTTTCTTCAGGTTACTTATGGAGTTAGCGAATTTTTCTGCTCCCTCGATCTTTGGTTTACTTTTAATACAAGCTGACTTCTACGCGATCACAATCACTAGTTTTCCTCTTCTGTTTCAAGTTTAATTGAGCGTCGTTTTACATAAAGATAAAGTTGCTGCCTCAAACTTAACTCTTTAATGAACAATTACACAAAAGTAATTATTAAGAACAATAATTATTTATCCACATATTTAAAAATCGTGTAAAAATTTATTATTTTAACATAGAATACAATGTTATTATTATTATATGTATTTTATGAAAATTTTATTAAATATTTCATCAGTGTAATACGTTTGTAGTAGCCTAAATATAAAAATTAATCCGCTGGTAATGAGGATCTTTAAAGGCACTATTAATATTTTGACTGTGAATTTTTATAGATAATTTAAATCTGTAAAAAGTAAGTAAAATACAATCCGACTTTCATGATGGTAAAAACTCGTTGTTAAATCAAAGAACTGAAAACTTGTTGTTAAAACTGTAACAAGTACATCAGACTTTTTTTCAAATTTTTATATAATCCCAAACAATAAAAAAAGTTGCTATGTTTCTCGACGGCTCTCTCTCTCTCTACGGCTCTTTTTGCTGACGGAAGAGTTAAAATTCATGTTGCTTATAAACAATATTTTTTTCGTAATAATTCAATTCAAAATTTACTGAGGCCAATTAATAATGAATCTTATGTTACATCTTCCCTTTCCTGTCTGTTTTTATCTTTCATTCTCGATGTTGCACTTACACACGCCATATCTTTCTGCAACTATGAAATCTCATTCCAGATGGAAATCATGAACGTCGGTAGCGTCGACGACAAAAATACATACGTCAGTCAGAGAGTAGTCGCCGTTGTATATGCGGCGACCACAATCCCACCGTCGTATGTGCATATACGCGTACAATAATAGTGTACGGCGGACGCGTCCGACGCGACGGATCGAATCGATGACGAGCTGCCAATCGTGGAACGGCAATTTAGCCGCGAAACGAGGAACGAGTCAGTTGCCTGCGACCGCGAATAATCTCGACCGTAGTAGATCCTCCGCGATCCATGAGCGTGTATCTACCTATGCCGCGGCGATAATCGAAAATCGCCGTTCCATCGACGAGGCCTTCATTTCAGGGGTGGAAACATCGTGACCTCCCTGCGCGCTTTTCCCCGATTGTTGTTTCGTATACCGGCGAAGCTATTAACTTTGACTATCAAAACAATTTGCGCATCATATCTCGGCGTCATTGAAACAGCGTAATCATTTTGCAGCAGAATCATGTTTGGTCCCTTTTTTTTTAACCCTCATATTAATGGAATGTATACGTATCGCGGGATACTTTTCTTTGCGTTATTGTTGGGATGATATATTCCAGCTTTCGCATCCATAACAATCAAAATGAAAAAAATAATTGAAAATGGAAGAAAAATATTTTTATTGAAAAATACAAATTTCGATGGTTATTGTTTTCTCCATGGAAATCATGCAGAGGCTATAAAGATCCAAGAGGATTTCTTTAAAAAGAAATATAAAAAACAAAATAAAAATGTGTGACGATTAAAAGCAAAAAAACCTGTTTAGAATTGAAAATCGTTTTAAGGGAAAATATTATACATTGGAGGTTTAGAAGATTTCGAGGAGCTTATCTTGATGGCAATGTTAGCGCTGACGAAAGGAAAGCGAAATGTTTGTCGAGAAATAGAAGGAGTGCTAGCCCCGCTTTCCTTAGTGTATTAATAATGAGGCTAAGAGGAAAAAGTCCAAAAGATATTGTTCTCTCCAGCGGACGATCCTCAGACAGCAAGATTCTCGAGGTATCTCTTCTCATTTCCGCGACTCAGATTATCCATCGAAATAAACGTTTTACCTTGCACACCATGGATCATCCTTCAATGACAGCTCACGGCGATTAAAATTGAACGTAGAAGATAAAGCCGGCAATTACGAAATACTTCCTCGATATATCATTTACGAACTTCTACGAGACCGGAAATTAAAACTAGATAGATTCTACAGATGTGACTTTGCTCTTAATATTTATCCGTTTCGTGGACAATTAGTCAGTTTAATTAAATTGTTCAGTAATTGCGCCTCCGATTTTATTCTAATACAGCAAAGATTATTCCAACAATATTACACACGTTAAGTAACATTGCAAACGTTACAGCAATGTTGCTGCAAGCTTCTGTGCTGTAGGAGTTCCTACTTATTAATTGAGAAACGCACTGAGGGTGTATAACGGCATGTAAATGTCTTCATAATGGGATGTAGATGTCTGAATCAATTTAGGAGATTTACCGGAACGCACACAAATCCGGTATCTCTCTTGGGTCTTGCATCTCTCTCTTATGTAGGTGCCAAACAATCAGCACTTTCCGTGCGAGGGAAAAATCAACATTCTCGTGTTCGCCGCGTGCATGGCGATGATGTTAAAAGCGTGACGAACATAACACTGAGATGATAAAGTCGTCCATCGCGCCGCGGCTCGTTGTGTAACACGTTTTCTCTCACATATTCATTAGCCGCATTAGAGTTTCCTCCTCGTGGCGTTTACGCGCATAAATCGCTCGTCACTGGGCGGTGTTTGCAAAGTAAAAAGGGCGGTGGCGCAAATTAAAAAAAAAAAGAGAGAGAGAAGACCAGAGGTTGTTTGCTCGCGATCGCTTACAAAATGCGCGGTGGTATATGCAAGCGGCACCGCGGGAAATCAGCTTTGTCGGCGTATCGGGTTTCTGCCGTAAAAGCGTGCCAAATTCGGCGTCGATTCGCTTTGAGGTACAGGTGCGGCAATGACGTTTAATAAATTCGCCGAGAAATTAACGTGCAACGTTGCCCCGGCCGCTCGAAGCGTCAGCGGCGCGCCACGGCTGTCGTTTTCCTCGCTTTTCCTTCGAGCTTGACAGCCAAATTAAATTGGCAGAACTCGCGGACGGCGCTTTTCGCCGCACTTTTGATAAGGTACCCGCCGATAAAGCCGACAAATTGATTCGTCGGAGGAGGAAAGCCAGCTTTTTCCTCTGGCAGCATGCTAATTAATTTTTACACGAGATGTATTTACCGGGAAAATATTCGCGCAAGAGACAGACACACGTTTTTTGTAAAAAAAAAAATATATATTAATTGAAGATATTTTTTAACAAGATTCGCGCGATAATTTCTGCGCGTAGCAAAAATACTGCTGCTAAGAGCTCTATTTTCTGACGAATACGTTTTACTCGTTTTCATCCACATCTCCCAAGCTCCATCGCTCTTCCTTCGCTAAGGCTTTTAAAAAGCCCGTAATGCACGCGTATTATTCCGCACTGACCATCCAGGGCTTTCGCATTCGAGACGAGATCCGGGACTGCGCCACTGGGTAGAATCGCTTAGCTACCGTAGCACTCTCAATTTTCCCAAGCAGCAGCCCGTCTCGGGAAAGAGCATCCGGCCGCCGATAACGAATTCGTTTGCGAGCTACCGCCGCGCATATAACGATTATTCAAATCGTCTTCTCCGTGAAACGTCAGGAGCTTCGCGGTATTGAAGGATCCTCCGGTGTCGCTCGCGTGAACGATGGTGATGAGGGATGCAGGGGGGTAGACGAGAGGGTAAGACTCAGTCGAGAAGGGCGCAGCAGCTCCCACCTACCTACCTACTCTGACTGAGTATCAACCGATCTGTGGTAGGCGACCCAGGCCATTAGGCAAAGCCTATTGCCATCCTCGCCCAACTGGATCGTCTTCTCTCCTTTTATCCGTAACGCCTGCCACCCTACTGTCGCTTCCACGCCGCGCAGTCTCGACGCCTTAACTGAAAATGGTGAAGCACGTGTTCCCGCGGGATGCTTTTTGCACCCCCGACAGCGGGGTCGTCGGAGGTTTCGCGAACCTGCTAAGTCCGCTGCCGCAATCCGCGGCACGTGCGTTTCCAAGACTCATCCCCCTTCTTTGAAAGACACGACACGACGTCGTCCCTGTCAGGGCTCGTATCAGAATCCTGTTACTCGTAGTTCACCTTCAGTTCGTTTACTCGACTCTTTCTCTCTCATATCTCGCCTAGCTATATGTCGCGGGTAATTTCGATGCTCATGTCCAGGTCGTGTTCGGCGCCTCTTGCTTCAGGTTGAAGGATTCGACGCCGCGCGCTCAGGTAATTTGCGGCGCTTCGAGGTGCGCGCAGCCGGGGTTCGTGCTTTCGCTTTAATACCTTCGTTGTGCGTATGGTTCGTCCTATGCATTATGAAGACGCCAATGCACGGGAGAGCTCTGTACCGTGATCTAGAAAGGAGAGATTCTCCGGAATAAAGTTTGGAAGCTGATTTTCCATGAAATTTTTAATCATACACTAATTAAAAAAACATTTAATCAGAGCAGAATTTACAACACTCTCAAGAAGGAAGATTAATCGACGAAAATTAAGACAACGCAAATAGATGTGCAGACTAAAGCAATTCAATTTGTATCAAATATTTGATGCTCGTTTCGAAGACTTACGTTAAATTAATTAATTTTTAGTCAAGCAAAACATATATTATGTGTTATCTGAAACTGATCAGGTTTTGTAAACTGCATAATGAACATCATTAACAATCTTATTTTGGCTGTGTACAAAAAGCGATAATGAGATGGAATAATTGACAACGGTGGCGGATACACGAAGTAGTAACGAGCATTACGGGTCAGACGGCGTCGATGGTTCTAATTGAATTTCGTTTTGAGAGTCCGACGCATAGGTAATTCTCGTTAGGCTGTCTACTTTTTTGTTATTCACGGCGGACATTTTCGGGAAGCGCCACGCCCGTCCCCGAACTCAATCTCGTTCAAATTTCCGGTCTCGAGACGCCTAAAGGAATTAACATTCGATCTCGCCGTGCACGACGGAGCCGTGGGACTCATGGGAGTCGGCACAGTGTCCAGCGGAAAATTCTCATCGTCGTCTCGCTCTCTTCGGGACAGTGGCGATATCTCCTATATGTTTCTACGGCTTTACCCTGCATACGCGTATTAATTAAACAGAAATCGGAGCGAAACAGAGTAAAAAAAAGGAAATTCCCAATTCGAATACCAGCGGCAGTGTAATCTTCGAGGCGGCTCGCATTCGCCTCGAATTTTGGCGGATTTACGGCGCGGTGGTGGATTATTAAATAGACGGAGAAGAGAGAAAGAGAACGAGAGAGAGAGAGAGAGAGAGAGAGAAGAGGAGAAAGCAAGAAAGAAAAAGAGAAAGGCAGAGAAAGAGAATGAGGATATAGAACGATTTCTGCTTGCATCGATTCGCTGTGCAACAGCTTTTCCGTGTACCGATTACTCTTTATAAATGCATGCGTATTAAATGAGATAAATCAATTCATCAGACGGGTCATATTAAATCAATATTAAATTTCTGCATAGAGAAGTTTTTATTTAATGTTGAAACAAAATGCAATTAACTGATTTTGTTGTCATACTCTGCGTTAATGACTGGATGTATTAAGTTAATATTTTTGAAATTTGTTAGCATAATATTTTTTATTAATTCGGCAAAACTAAGAAAAATTAGAGAGTATAAAAATTGTGACTAAGGCTGGATTCCATCTTTCGATAAACTTTAGGTCTCTCTCTAACTCTCTTATTCTCTTATGCTCTTACTCTCTTACTCTTTTGTTTCTCCATTAGATAAATTGTAACATAATTTTTCCGAAGATGGAACTAGTTCAAAGTTAGAACAAAAAGATTTTATTTTTTCTAAAAATTGTGTATTAATATCGAAATTTGATTTTATATTAATTTCAATAAAAAAAAACTTATTATATAAACGTGTAACTTGAGAAATATTAGATTTTGTGAATTGAATAATGAACATCATTGATCATATATCTTGTGTCAATATTATTCGAAAATGGATAATCAAATGGAAATAATTGACAACAGTCGGATGTGTGAAATGATGACCGACAGTTAGGCCAAACGGAAGGTCGTTCTAATTTCAAATTAACTTGTTTCTAGCATTTAACATATAAATAATTTCTGCTCAGTTATTTTATATTAATATTTATATTGATTTTCCATATAATATGTTCTAATAATACAAACAATAATATAACAATAAATAAAAATACAGTAATATAACAATAAATAATAATATAATAATAGTATAATATAATAATAATAAATAAAAATACAAAGTGTACAAAAATCTCATAATTTTTATATCTGACAATCATTTGATTTTTTTATGATTTTTATTCTGCAATTATTTTTGAATCGACTTAGAACTGACCTATTCGATCGCGTTACCTTTCTTCGCATATAAAGCACATTTAATTTCTCTTATTAGTTTCAGCAGACTCGGCGCAAATTACGAGCGAGCTGGCGTGATTCGACGGCATAATCCGCGGAATCGAAAGGTGCTGGTCAGCCATGCGTAATGGTAGCAGGCGAGATAATGGCACGGTCCGTAGGTCTGGCGTTAGGTAATAATGTTGCCCTATCAGGCATCGATTAGGCCCTTTAAAGCACCGGCGATCGAGCATCGCCGGCTGAGCCGAGTGCCGGCTGCCCCTCATTAACCCGATTGCGCAAATTGAGAAATGATTATCGCACGATTCCGTTAGAAGTTCTCGCAATCTGCGTTTATTTCCGATTAAAATTATATACTCATTCGTATTTCTTATTTAACGTCTTTAAGAAAGATCGGCAAGAATAAACTATATAACGAACAAACGCACAGAGAAATTTTTGTATACATAAAAATGAATAATTTTTTAAGACTAACAAGTTAATGTAAACATCATCTTTAATTATGTAAACTGCACATTACTTATTGTAAGATTTGAAATTCAATCATAAACTGAAGCTGAAATCATAATATTACAATTAAATTAACCTATTTAAAAATAATTTTAAGAATTTTTATATTTCAAAAGTAAATAGACTTTTCTTGTCGAATCATCTTTGCCATCTTTGCGAAATTACTTTATTAAGATACATGTCTCCAAATACAATATATATGATTCATCAGGGAATTCTAAAAATCTATCCACTGCAAAATGCATCTTTGCTAGCTGAAAATTTTTGGCTCGTTTTTCAAATCGGCGATGGTCTCAACCCACATGGCAAACGACGATAGTTATCTCAACCCTATAATCTTTGGTCTCAATTACTCAAATTTATTGCTTGCTGACAAGCTCGATGCGGCTTAAGAAGAAGCGATGTTTACCATATCGACGTAAAGTAGATCTTAAATATTTCAGCGATATCTGACGAGCCTGACTACTTACCTGGTCTCCAGCCAGGGAAACTTCCGTTTCATGGAAACGCAACGTTAGTCGAGCTTTCCAAAGTTATATCCCCATCGAGGGGGCTAATTTGCTCGGCGAAAGTTATTCCCGCGGCATCCCTTTCCCACATATTGCGGATCCTTTGCCCTTCTGGAAGGGCAGAAAATTTCAAACCCTACTTCAAGCAACCCATCTTAAGAACAGACCAAGTCGGCGCCAATTGCAAACCAAGAGACGTCTTTCCTCCTACTCTGATTTCTACACTAATAGGAATTCTCAAGGAATGTTCGATAATTCTCTAATAACGCAGATAATTAAAAGGATGGTAAAACGACGACGCGCGAAAAATCACGACGAGCCATGTCGCCCACGGGAATGTTCCGTTTTAACGATGCGTCGACTGCTCATCAGACGCAACCGAGGACCGTTTACATTTGGCCGGCAAATAATTTTCTTTTTCGCGGGAAACGGCAAATGGCGTTCGTGTTTCCCGTGTATTAATGTAAATGAGCTATGAACGCCCATTCAGTGTACGTCGGTCGCACGAAACATGGCGGTGAGTCGGTTTGGAAGGGTGGCTATCGGAGCAAGGGTGGTGAATGCGGTTGAACAGATCGACGGTGGAGATAAAGGTGAAACCGTTGCCTGACACCGAATGACGGTGAAACGATATAATTAATGAAAGCTAATCCCATTGAAATCATAATTAATCCGATATCCGTCGTCAAGCGAATAGTTAAAGAACAGAAATGCGTAGATATGTATATATATTGTTATTGGAATTTTATTTTCTTTCCGACACACACAATCTGTAATATTTTGATATTCTTTACAGACTTTATCTTTAAAAAAGATAACACAATAACGAGATGTACAAGTTAAGTGTAAGAAAATATTATGCAAGAAAAGAGATAGATTTAAAAATTATCAATAGTTGATTAAAAAATATTGGAAATGAATTTCTCTCTATTCAAACAATCTAAATTAACTTATTAATTTTCTTCAGTTAATTTTTTTTTGCGAACTTGGTTAAAAAATTAATGCTTACTAAAACAAAATATTTTTTATGTAAAAATATATAATGAAATAAATTTCTTTCATCCGAAAAGAAGCATTGCGTTTAATTAACTCATTTGTTCCCCCAATTTTCAGCGCATGTAACAACTACATTTTATTTATAATATCTGGAAATTAATTAAAGCTTTATCTAAAGTTTTCTTAAAAATTTGTTGGGACTCGTAATAGTTCTCGAGTTACGAGTAATCGGGATATAGCGTAGAGATCGTGCTAAACTCGTAACCGAGGCTTGAAAATCATTCGTGTCGTCGTAATATGCCGGAAAAACTACGAATAGTCGGAAAAAGCGACGAACGACAAGAAATAAAAATACAATACACACAGACACAAATACATACATATACATGCACACATACGCACACA
>NW_017305779.1:6729820-6743331 GCF_001594115.1 Trachymyrmex septentrionalis | reverse complement strand
AAAAATACAATACACACAGACACAAATACATACATATATATGCACACACACGCACACACGCACACGCACACGCACGCACACACATACAAGCCGGAGTGTCCGTTTCCGTGAGGTGCATACGTTGCACACACAACACCCGCGGGGGCACAGATTGAAACGGGGGAACGAGGGTGGATCGGAACAACGTGCAGTGGGGCACGGTCATGGGGATTGCGAGTTATGAATTAACTGTCACCACGTCTTTGATTTGTGATGTCTCTACCACTTCGTCGCGCTATGCCGCTTCGCTCTCTTTTCTTTTTCTTCACGTTTCTCTGCTGATGCGATCTATTCCCCCTGTTCCTTCTTTTCTAAGGTGATTCCTTTCTTTTTGGATGCCACCCCCTTTTCTCCTGTTCTTCCTACGATTTGCCTTCGTTTGATTGATTGTACTAGATCGAGCTCGATTTCAGCGAGCAGCACCTCCATCACTGTCCTTCTCCTTCTACAACGACTTCACTCCTACCAATACTTCTACCAATTTTCTCCTTTTCTTTTTTTGCTTTGTTTCCTTGTCTAACGACAGGGACACTAACGTTCATGAACTTATTGCTAATGTTCTTTCTCGCTTTGGCATTTGTTTCTCCGATCTGTCGATCTTCTGGTGAAAAGTTAACGACCAGACCTGATACGGCAGATGTGGGAATTATTCGAATGTCAGTGGCCATACGACTCGGGTATAAAAATTTTTCAATCTGCAGAAGTGCCAATGACTATCACAGTAGTCGATTGCGAACTCTGCTGCACTATGTGAATATTGTATAATTAATTTTTCACTCCTCTATCAGGTGTGAACTGCGAGTCCTAACGTATAGGACAATTGCAAGTGATCCTAACATATTTAACACATGTGACTTACAAGTCGCAATACGAAATAAATCGCGGTATTATAATGATTAGGAATTTGAATAAAAACATAGAAGATTCTAAAACAAGAAAACAAATATATATATATAAAATTAATAATAGTTTGCTTTCTTGTTTTACAATCTTCTATTTTTTTATTTCCTAATTATTATAATACCGCGATATATTAGAATAATAACATAACATTAATTTTTGGATATCAAATAAGTTGTATTTGAAATATCAAAGACTTAATTTACTTATTTTTCAATTGTTAATTTTTTTTCCATCCTATTAAGCACCAACTGACAGTAAAGTAACATCAATGATATTATTTCCCATTCAACAATGTAACAATATTGTATAACACACTTGTTATATTGTATTTATATTTTCGAGTGTAAAATTAATAACATTGATATTATTCTACAGAGAGTTAGTGATGTTTACTAAAATGTGAAAAAATTTAACAATTAAAATAAGCTAATTAAGTCTTTGATATCACAAATACAATCTTTTTATCTATATGCCGATGATGGCTTCCGAGTTCTTTCGTGCTGTGGGTCGTATACGAATGTTAGATAGCGATGTTCGTGAGGGAGCAAGAAAGCATGATTGATAGTACCAAGGCACACGCTTCGCACGAAGTTTAGACTTTATCAGTGAACTTATCACCAAAGGCGCGACTCGCCTCTTCTTCTATCCCGTCCGGCCGCGTCTTTCGCCGTCAACCTGCGAAATATCCCCTCTTACCTCCTCCCCTTCCATCCTAATTAATTTAGTTAATTATCCGGCGAGCTTGAAAACGTGCCGGCAAAGACGCTGAACGCATAGTCGATCTTCTATCTTCTTCGCCGATAAAACCTTGGTTAGATGCGCTGCTCGTGCAGACTAATTCCGATACAGACGTCCAAGAATCGTCGTAAATTCGTTTCCTAAATGCTTATAAGCATTGTTTCGCACATGGAGTATCGCCTTCCTGTTATCATTTCAAAAGCAGCGCACCGCCTTACAATTTTACTAATGGAGGTGGTTCTTTAATCGGAGATAGTGCTCTTCCCATTGGATTTCGAATGTTCACGATGAATTTCTTCGTGAATTTCAACGAATGCAAAGATGGATCAGCAATTCAGGATTGAACTATCAAGTACCATTATACAGCTCCAATGTTACATGGAGCAGACACGTTTTGTTAATTCAACGCGATCGATGATTTGCCAAACTAATCACTTTGCATGCAATATAAATAACGTTATATCACAGCGACATGTACGTTGCAGACTAATATTATCCTAGTAATAAAACATATTATATATTTCGTAAATTAACTTTGATTCGACCGAGAGAGCAGATTAAGTTTAGAAAAGTAATACACATATTTTAAATAGAGCGAAGATTGATTTAGATATGGGTGCACAATAAATTAAATTAAATTTTTAATCAATGAAAATTCCTGTTTTCTCTTACAAAATTCCACTAATATTAATTAAAGCCTTTGACAATGAAAAGGCATGTACCGATGGAAATGACAGCTTTTATCTTTATTATTTCTATTCAATTCATCGAATGCGCGTGTAACCCCATTTTTTCCTTTTATTATACGTTTTTTATACTATACATCTAAAAACTGCGTCATTCCGAAAAATCGGATAAAAGCACATAGCGTTTTTAATTATTTTTACTGTTTTATTTTTTTTATTTTATTTTTTTTTTTGTAAAGTTTTCTATTTTGAAAGGAACACATAAACAGGGGTGAAAGGGAGCTGCAATTCAGAAGTGAAAGCCTCAGCCTCGCCAGCTCGTTTAATGTTAATTACATGGCGCATAGCGAGCTATGACGTGGTATGGGTGGCACTCTCAAGATAATTCGATGCAATTTGTCCTGCAACCTCTGAAGGCAGTTCGGCTGAAAAGGGATAAAGGCTACTTTCTACACTCGACGACGATTATCGAGCGGTTTTAATAATTAATTTCATAACGACGTCGTTAAAGTTCTGCTCGTCGCTGATGCTTAAAGATCAGTTTAATCTTGCGACCCCTCTAAAGTTTCGCGTCTCTGCCGCGACGTGCGTCTCGTTCTTCATCCCCTTCTCGAAACCCTCGGTATTTATAGAGGATAATTGTCATCGCTACGATTTATCCCTCTTTAAGTTTTTTTTACGCTGCAACAATAAAATACTGTTACGCTTATTATTCATGAAGAATTTTTTCTCGACAAATGTGTCAGCGATTTTCCTGGTTTAAGCAAACTTTTAATGCGGAAAAATATTTTTAAATTTTATTTTATCCCACAATTCAATTTGTTTCGCGATATTTTTCTCGATTTGATGTTATCGCAGCATTACATTCGATTCACATGATAAATTCTCATTTTTATTTTTATCAGCTCTCAATACTGACTAAAATATCTGCCAAAATTTTCTACAATCTGCCTGGTTAAAATGATCGAAGGACGCGTAAAATTCGCATCTAAACCCCCGCGGGTCACATTTCAATAACTCGTAGATTTCACCGAACTGGTAGATGGCAATCGATGTTCACTCACAGACACATCCTATGCGAGGAATACGACGCTCGTTCAAGACGTCGGCAAGTTAGCCCTTATTCGAGACTAAAAGGGGAAAGAGGAACTCTCTCACGGGAGGAGGTGGTGTACGAGTGTAAGAGGTGGGGAGAAATAATGCGAGTGCTGCTGGAAAGTGGTGCCCGACAAAATTACAATTTGGGGGATGTAATTCCGCCCCGGAGAAATGGCCTCCACATACCGCGCGCGGCGGGGACGAGGACGGATAGTTGGATGAGGGGTGCAAGTAGGTAAGGGGGGAGGAGGAACAGCGTAGGTGGGAGAGATTTATCAACAGCTCGTTCCGCACTAACTAGACGCCGGAAACTCGAAAGATATTGCATCAGCGAGGCGATGATAGCGCCACGACGACTGGCATTAAATTGCATCCGGCCGTTGCAGGAATTTAGCCGCCATTACGGCATCCCTCGTATAGCCCCCCCCCCTCTCCTCCTCCCCCAGTCGTGTGTATACGCCATCCTGCCACTTTCCGCACACCTCTTCCACACACGGCAACGTAGGTGCGAGTGGCTCTTCAGACATTCCAACGACGTCGATCGCGAATATAAACTTGGTTCTCGTCCTTATTGACTGTGTGAGGACACTTTATCACATAATAACGTTTTGTGATAAATAATAAGAATGATTTCCTATTATTACATTACGTAATATACATAACATAGTAATACAATTATGTCATGTTAGTATCGCAAATTATTCTAAAAAAATATTTTGTGACAGCAATAGCTTACATATATGAAAGAAAGATTTGATCATGTGATAGAAACTAATTTAAGATTTTCACTTAGCAAGATCCATGATTATTAATTCTGCGCCAGCATATGTTGAATTTTAAAGGCACACGCACAGTTAATTTTTTGATTGTAAATAAATAAACTGAAGTCTGCAAAAATGAGTAAAATACAACTTCTAGGATAGTATAAACTCATTGTTAAAGCTTTCGCAGATATGTAAAAATTTTTTGAAATTTTTTAGTAGTAACAATATAAAAATCTGCATTGAAGTTCGAAGACTCAAGTTGCGGACAAAAGATGAAAATTTCACGTTGCCCATGAAGGGTCTACGTTAAATTTTTCTAAAGAAGATTGTAAATATTTATTTAGAACTATTCATACAAATATTTATTAAAATTAAGCGATACGTACGTATGTTTTTTTTAATGGTAAATAAATTTCTGAAATAAAAAATAATAAAATACTCTATCGCTGCTTCCCGCTGTCGCCCAAGTCGCTGTTCTTTCTAGATCGTTTTCTGTTCCTTTAAAATTCCTTTGTCTCACTCACATAAATATTTACTTACTAAAAACACAGTTAATTACAGTCACGCGACACGACAATCCCGACGTGTCATGCAGTCATGCGAGACTTTACTGCTTCCATTGCACGATAACGATTGATTAAAATTCAAGAGACCGTGTAAAAATATGCAATGTAATTGAAACTTAACATTCTCGTCGCGAATCGCTTCGATTTCTATGAATGAATAGATAGTGAAATGTGCATCTGCTTGAACAAGCATTTATTATCTCGCTACGCGTACAAATCGGTAATCGAAAGAGTTAGTTATATTTGCGCGGGAGAGTAATAATTGCTTATCATTTGCATAAAGAATAGTTATATCTCGAGAAAGCGTCTACGGTATGTGGAAAGGTTTACACTGCCTGTCGACTGAACTTTGATACACTTATATACATAAATTGTTGTAAAACGATAAGTTATTGCGTGTCGATTTTCCCTCGAGTTATAATATTTTAAAAATCCAATATGTATCATTCATGAAAGGACGCCGCGTGTATTTTTTGCATTTGATTTGACAGGTGCACTAATCTTCTTTCTAAAAAAAATTGGAGTGCAATAAATATAGCATACGAGTTTAGATAAGCATCGTCGCTTGAAATGCACATATATATCGTAGGATATATTTAAATCGAGATGGGAAGTCGATATAATATCTCCATATATGCGAGATATAGTTGATTAATTACAAAAATAGAATTAAATTCTGCTCTGAAAATTGATTTTTGTCTTTTAAAAGGTAGAAATAACTGTATCTTTAAGTTTATTATTATTTAGCTCGTAGCTCTTTTCAATATTATTTCTTTTAATTTTATATTACTTGAATCATATTATATTATGTATTTTATTATTATTGTTTTATGTATAATTTTTTATTTTGAAAAAATTATTTTTGATATGATTTTAATTAATTTTTAAAATAATAAAATTGTTAATCAATTACGATCACGTATTTATTATAATATAATAATCACTCGAGATTTTATTATGCATTCCTAACGTACGTTAAGCATTCAATTCGCAAAAAAAAAATACGTAAGATATTATTAATAAATATCGAATAGAATTAATAACTTTCCGTTAATCGAATTATTTGATTATTTATTTGTCATTTTAATGAAAGAATATAGTAATGGGTAAATTTAAATTGATAAAACAGTTTCAAGCACATGTTAGATATAATTGTATCTTAATTAATATACTTGTGTCCTCTAAATGTAGCAACTAATTATTATTATTACTTCCTAAATTTACAGTACGCATTCGTATTTATAAAATTTGCCAATAATAAACTCTTATCGTAAATTGAATTGTCTCCAACCAATGTGTTAAATAACTGTTCGCTCAAAGGCAGCGTAAAAATGAATGCGTAAAAGGGCGAAAGGCAAACTTAATTGACGAAGAGAACATAATTTGCGCGAGGCACTCGATCGAGCGACTTGCAAAGGGATTAACGCGCGCTCACGGAGATTGGACTTGTCGAAGCAGACGCCATCGGAGTTATTCCCATGAAGATTCATGAATGTTTACTTCAAGTCGTGCCGTAAGTCCGTACCCGCTCGAGGTGGATCCATTCGTTTGTCTTCCTCCCACCGGTGTAAATCATTAGATTTACGGCCGCCGACGTTACGTACTATATCCCCACTTCGGGATCGTATTCGCTCGTGAGTTTATTACATTTGACCCAACATGGATCTGTACTATTGAGAGACGATGTAATAAGCTCAGATTCGACATAGTGGAAATTGACAGATCACAATCGATCGATCTCCATACGCGCACGAGTATCTTCTCAGAACCACTGTGCACAACTGTGCATGTGATACTAGAATAAATCTTGCCACGTATCATTGACATTCGCCAAAACGTACGATTTTCCGACATTATAAGTTAGTCGTTCTGAAAACGTAAAATTCCTATTCTGTAACTCTCGACGACAGTATCGATGTTATTGCATTGTTGTCACGCATGTTTTATACGTAACAAAAAAAAGCTGCGCAATGACAGTATAACAATATTGACATTGTTGTTAAAAGTTACAGAATAGAAGCATAAAGTTGAGTCTTTGAGGTGACATCGTCCAGAGAGAAAATTAATTTATCCGTGTTGTTTGAAATCCCCAAAAGTTATTGCATTGAAATCGAGATAAATATTCTAAAAAGTAAAACCTCACTCTTAAAGATCGAAAACTCTCTTTATCAAGACTGGCTCAATTTTTATTCTATAGAATAAGTTACAGAATAAGTTTCTATTTCAAAAAATTTTCAGAGTATATATTCGGGCATTGAAAAGAAAGAAAGTGAAGATGCTAAAAAAAGTGCAAGCAACATCTAGACCTAATATCATGCAATTATTATAAGTGCATGTAATATTCGTGTCGTTTATTACCAAACTGTCGCAGAATGTTGCGTCCGACAGAGATGTGATAGAGTTTATATGTGTGCTGGCGGTTGCCCTACACACCACGATGCTACTAATTCGTATTTAAAGCTTTATCGGACGCGCCTCGTGCCCCGCGCAACAATTTCACGGTTCACAGAAACCATCCTACACCTAGCCATCACTGCCATTAACACTATCATTCCTGTGTGGTTTACGTGTACCACGGCATGAATCGAGCACGCTCGAGGTCCTCGAGTACGTACACGATACAAGTACCAGTCACTTACATTAGATAAGTACTTCGCCCAGGTACCTCCTGTATAATGAATGAACAAAAATTTTTGTCTGGACGGTGAACATACTTGGACACCTCTGAATGATTATATAATTCTCTTTCCCGAAATAATCTATATTACACTTTCCCTGAACTGATATAAATTTTTATCTATTTATTGAATCATTCGCTATATAACTGAAAGATATAATTTTCATTTTATTTAAAATTGGTTTTTACGCACGTTGATTAAGCTTAACCGTCCGCTGATTCTTTTTTGGCAAAAGCGAATCTTTACTCTCAAATTTCACCCTCATTTTTGCACGAATTTAAATTTTTATTAAATAAAGGTTTTTGCGTTTGAGTATAAAAACTAATTGGTAATGTAATACAGATGTGAAAAAAACTCGTTAATGATTTTTAAAGCCTAATAAAAAAAACATTTTATCTGGACGAAAAAGACGGAGGGTTAATTTATCAATTTTGTTGTGAAACTTCTGCCATAATTAGAAAAAAAAAAAACGTAAAATAATTCAATAACAAAATAACACGTCCATAATTGTATTATAATGTTCCAAAGAAACTTTTTTTAATTATTTCATCGGATTCAATTTGCTTCTTTTTCGCTTCTTCTTTGCGCTTTGCATACTTTAAGGGGATCAACGCAGCATTTTACCATATTGAAAATATTTTTTTCTACTGTCACTGCTAATTCACATCAACTCATTGGCCCACAGCATCCCTGTTAAATCGCTTCAATTCCCGAACCCTTTTCAGAATACCCCCACTCCCTCTCTCTCTCTCTCTCTCTCTCTCTCTCTCTCTCTCTCTCTCTACTTGGCTATGCACTTTATCCACCTCCCCGTCGCCGCTAGATGCAATTTTAATCCCGAATTCCAAGAAAATTACCTCGCCGTCAGAGCTGTTTAAGGGGGTACTAGATGAGATTGCCTCTGTTACCTGTCAGCCCGCTTGACATATAGTATATTATGCAGCTAGCTGTTCGAACTAGTCTTGAGATTATTCTCTAATTTAAATTTCTATTTTCCTTTCGCACCGTCGGCGCCGTTGCTGCCGCCGTCGAGCCAGAACAGCCGCGTTTTAATAGCAAGAGGGAGATAGATGAATTTCAAAGGTGCGGCTTTGAAAATTTCAGAGCATGTTTTCACAAACAAACAGGCGTGATCGAAAGGGGCCGTTTGTATTTATTTTTGAACTGAAGCCGATGTTAAATTTTTAATTGTAATTTTGCTACGAAAGTTTCGGCTATTGTTGAATGAACAAAGCCTTTGCGGCAGTTTGTTAGTTTACATGAGTTATAATTGGTGGAAACTGTAGAATGCGCATATTGAATATGGTTATGCATATACATATATCATTCAGTCATTTGTGAATGTTTTATGTTACGGAAATAACAAACCTACCTGTAACGTTGAAAGCTGCGCCCCTACAGGGAAGGTAGTACATTCAGCTAAATGAAGAAAAAATGATAAGGCTAATGGACCAATAATATTGGACAATGAAATATACATTCAATATACGTTCAAATTTCAAATGTACACTTGTACGTATATTGAGGGAAAAATGTTTGGTATTTATGCGATTATAATTGCATATTAAGAGTTTTTTTTATTATATTACTACTATAATGTGTTAATAATAATAATTGTAATTTTATAAAAATATATATATATAATTAGCATTGAAAATGTCTATAAATTATAATTAAATTTTTGAAACAGAAATCCACCAGAGTGGTATTAAAAAAATATCTTATTTTGTAGCGAGAAATAAAATAAATTATAATAAATTTTACTCAGGGGAAAGCTGTAAGATTTTAAAAACAGACCTCCCATCTTTTGCAAGAAATTAAATTAAATTGATAATTGCAGCCATTTTTTTTCTTTCAATGTAAAAAGATGAATCTGTACTAATATTTTGAGATTTCTATGCAATTACTATCTAATGTAATAAAATACAAAATAAAAGGTAGGAATAACATAATATGAACAACGGTAAGAATAATATATTCAATAGACACCACGACAGTTAATAATAATAGTAACAATAACGACTTTATTGCCACATACATAAATAAATGGACATGGCCGATGTACAGCGTACAAGCTGGATCGCGATTCGATCCGGTTGCGTCAAACTACAGTCACAATTTCTCACGTTTTCACGTACACACAAGCACGCACATGTACATTCTCTTTCTATCTAACTTTTTCTCGCCTTTTCCGGCGGCACGTGCAGCCCGATGCAGCCGTCGCCCTACTTACAACAACGCTTCTACTTTGTATCGGAGCACGGATTAAACAGACACCGCGTTAGAAATAAGCGATTCGCGAGGAGTAATCTCTTTGAAAGGACGCCCCGCGCCATCAGCACCGAGCGAAAGTGTGGACTCGTGGGGGGAGCTACGAACGATTTGCCTACAAGTAATTTCGCCGTGTCAGGCGTATACCCGGTACACAGGATATAAAGTATCGAATGTTCAAGGAGACGATGGAGATGCTATACGGGGGGACGGGAACGAAAAATGGATGATCTCGAAGAGAGTTCGTCGATTCGATTTTACCGGGCACCGTCTAACGGTGATAAAAACGCGATTTGTCCCGACGATGCAAAGCGTTCCGAATTCATCATCACCCGTCTTCATCTGTCGTCTTCAGCATCACGTTTGGCAATCGTCTCACATCCTTCATGCAGCTACCTGATTTTTTTTAACATTGCCCTGAATTTAACTCTCCGTCTGCAACCTAGATCTCTTTTTGGCTAAATATTTTTTATTATTCTATTCCCTAAAACTTTTAGAGTGAAAAATCTTCTAGATCGGTATTCATAGTCGGTTCTTATTTCAAGACCGTCTTAATTAAGACGCTAATGCGGCCCTTTAATTGATTCGTGACACCTCAAGACAGAACTTGAGACGGTCTTGAATATAAGAACTGACTATGAATACTGGTCTCAAGGATTGAAAATTGAGTTACTCTTTTTCAAGACTGCCTCAATTTTCGCTCTTTAGAGTGAGATTCTACTCCAAAGAATTTAGAGAGTAGGCTCTCTCTCTTTTGAAAAATTCAAAATTTTCTATTACTAACCAAATATTTCAAGAGGAGACGGGGGAGGGAGGAGACTAGACACCGCCCTCTTTTATTTTGAAGAACTTTGAAAATAAAATTTTGCTCGTTTGTGCCGAAAGGGACCTAGATTGTAGACCTAGATTGTAGACGAAGGATTAAGATTAAGGACCTTATGATGGTTTTAACGACAAACGTAAGAGAAACGTGAGAATTCGATCCGAGCATCGCGCGTGGAGTAGCGTCGGCGACAGTGCTACGTACACATAGTAATAGACGTTTTATCCGCGGTATCACGAGGATCTGATTTCTTCCGGATCCCCGATAGATATCTCGAGAACCCCCGACAAATGTCGCTCCGCTGGGAGAAGAAATATACAAGTTCGAGCCAAATTCAAGGATGCCGAGCGAGTGAGCGCGCCGCGAAACGGCGAGGAAATGTCGCATTGCGAGACGTCTTTTACAATGCAAGACGGTGACTTTCGGCGAGAATCTCGCGCTCTCCCTCCGTTGCCATTGACCGATGGCGCTGGCGCGAGAAAAAGTTAAAGGGAAGACCTCTCGGTGTACGCCGTTTGGAAGAATATTCTTCAGAGAGAATTCCCCGAATACCCGTGAATTCGAGAGAATTTTTCCGGTCAAGACCTCGCGAGAATTCCCTTTATGCCCGCGCGACGGCTGCGTTCCCCGCTGCGAGGGTAACGCCCAACGCGTTTATTCACGCGTCTCGCCGCTGGATCGGTCGAATATTTTACGGAACGAAGATTGGCTCGTGCCGTAAAACGTCGCGCCGTGAGACTAGGGAAGATTGACGTGTGCCTTAAGCGCGGGATTGAAGCCGCAACAACACCCGATTGTGCCCTTATACAACAACTCAATTAAATATGACTGACGTTGAACTGCAGTAAAATACGGGGGAGAAAAAAGAAAAAGAGAAAAGCGCTCGATGCAATTCCATTTAATTGACATGTATGCACTTTGGGGGAGGTGCGACGCCGCTTGTTAACGCTCGATTAGGCCTTAAATAAACCTAAGTAAATCAGAGATTCTCGAAGGACACCCGGCACTTGAAGGCGTATCGTACGCGTTGATTGAAAAATAGCGCGTGCTGGGAATAATTAATTATAGCTTCGACTATCCGTATTTACCGAGTTCTCTCTCTAGCTCTTTCTTCGCTGCGAATATATTGACACATTGCACTTCGGGGGCATCTTTACCCGTTTGGCGCGATAGATTCGTTTGATATCGTTTGCAGTATTCCAATAAAGGCCTCGTCCCCGATCGCGCCGATAGCCGATCGTAGTGCATTTTCCATTCTCTCTCTCTCTCTCTCTCTCTCTCTCTCTTTGTCGCTAAGATCACCGAGTTACACAGTTCATCATGATTCCTAATGAATCATTCTGCGCTTTCGCAATACATCGTCGAACCACGTAACTGTATTAGCAAATCGATTTGTCGGCCTGACAACTGCCATCCGGCCTGGCGAGAAATAGCTTGCCGCTTGCGCAGGCACATAGCTGATAGATGGTCGTCTCCTTTTGGCTCTGATGAGCGGACGAGGATCTGCCAGAGTGTTGTTGTTGCTGTTGCTGTTGCTCCCTGGATGAGTGTCCTTGCATCGGAATCGCCGTCTTCAGGCCCTTTATGTAGACAGACTTGGCGTCAAGCCGGATGGCTCCATGAACGCTCTGCAGTTTCAAATCCGTCAGGCAAGAAGCTGAAATCTCGTTCGCCCAGGACTCGATCACCACCCGCTGAGGAGCACTTATCTTCAAGGATCTCGTTGCTGATTCGAGCCTATAGCACAGTAAATAATTCAATTTATATGTGCTGTATGTAGAACTTTCTCCACTTCTCTCGCTTTATATTTTAACGACAAACTTCTTTGTTAACGCGAAGACAATTTTTTCTTAACGAAAATATCGAGGCGCTAGTAATTTCCAAGTTACAAACGATTGAAGGAGAAGGTTTTTCTGCAAACATTTTCTTCCTTTAGGTATTCAAGATGCCAATTCTTCAACTAATTTTTTAAACGGAATTTACGTTAGTAGAATTTCAACTTTCAACTTAAATCATACATGATGCTAAAGATTAGAAAGCCATAAATGATAATAAATTCAATGTTTTAAAATACTGATTAATTTGTTGTAAACAAAATTATGTATGTAAGAAATAGAATTTTATATATATATGTTATTACGTAATCTAATCTTTATATATAACATTTTTTATAATACGTAAAATGAACAATATAAATTAACACACTGCATAGAATATTCATCGAATTGGGATATTATGTTCAAGTGACAATATCATCATTAGACTTCCAAAGCAGTGAACTACATCGTGTGTCGCCATTAGCTTTCGAAACACGATTATTCCCCACGAATTATCACCGATTATCAGTCCACGTGATTAATTGACTTCCATGATTTACGACTTGATGAACATATCGAAGCGATGGCTATTTATCAAAAAAAGATTCGCAGCAATTTATCAAAGAATATTTTGCACGATTTAATTATGTGAATCAAAACAGAAGAGATGTAAATAATTGTTTTATTTCAATACTACAATAATCATCTCTTCAATAATTGAAATAAAATATATAATGCGGTTTAAATATTTAAATGACGAGATTTGAATTTACATAAGGTAAATGTACCAGTTAGTGGATATGATTATTGAGCAAAGTGACAAAAATGTTAAATATTGAGCTTTTAATAATATGTACAGCTCTAAATAAATTCGTCATATCAAATTTTTATAAGTGAATTTATTTCGAGTCATACGTATTATTAAAAGCTTAGTATTTAAAATTTTGGTCAATTCGTCCAATAATTGGGTCATGTCAACTAACTGTCTACTAATTAGTATATATTTATTCAACTACTCACATTTTAGACGCAAGAAAATCTTGCATATCTTTTGTATGTACAATTAATATTTATGATAGATTATTATAGATATTTGATAGATTTAAAAAAAAATATATATATATATAT
>NW_017305779.1:6726904-6729474 GCF_001594115.1 Trachymyrmex septentrionalis | reverse complement strand
TATTTGTAGAAAATAAACATTAATTAGAAATTTTATACAATGAATACATTCTGTTCTAACATAAACGACCGAGCTTCGCATGTATTTCTGATTTTAGAAGTTAAATTTCTCGACTGTACAAATACTTTTTGATCATCCAAACAATACAATTTTTAATTTTCGTATATTTTTTAGATGATATATTTTCTATAATTAATATACATCTTTTTGATATATATAATTTTAAGAAATATACAGTCTATTTCATTCTTTATGAATTGTTAATTATTCATTAAGAAAGGATCGACAATTAAACATCGAATCGACGTCAAATTAATGTTGAAATTGAAATTATCGTATCGATATTCATTCGAGATCAATTCGATGATTTCTTTCTGGATAATGTTTATTTTTTTAAAATAAAGTTTTTTAAAAAACATTATACAATACTTTTTACACTATATATATCTCACTGTATATATCTCGAAGCTACTTAATTCTATTGACTTTTACACATTATGGACTTGTTTCTTAATTCTCCATCGATTGAAAAAAAAATTAATTGAAATATGTTCATTTTTATGGAAGATACGGTAACAAATATGGAAAGAATCTCAGTGTATATATCAATAAATAATCTAAAGTGTACACAATCTGGAGTGTATATATCGATAAAACAAAAGTGTGTATAGCTAGGGATATACATGCATATATGTATATGTATACATGATGAAAATTACACAATATATTTGAATTAAAATTTAATCAAATAGAGCTGTAAGAAAGCTGTTAAAACGCTTTTAATTGTTCAATGTTAATCGTTATTTTAATCCTTCATGCACATGGAATGTCCAGGACAATCCAGCCTTATACATTCGTTATATAAATGTACGAATGCTTATATACATTATATTTGGCTTTAGCCAAAAGTATTACGTACTTATATTTTTTCATTTATCTGAAATTCTTTTATTATTGTATTAATTGCTATTAGTTATTAGCATTATACGAAAGTTTAAGGAGTTTTTAAAACAATAATTCACAACTAGTGTCTTAAACTAATTTTTTCATTAAAAAATTAAATAATGGTTAGTAAGATATTTAATATTTTTAGCCAAAGTTGTATTTAGCGCGAATTTATAATTTTAGAAAGAAAATTTGCATTTGTCTTTATATATAAAGAATGTATAGAATATTATCAATTTCTATTTAAATGTGAATCATTAAAGAAAACAATAAAAATTGAGATATAATGTTGTTATTAAAAATACGCCATACGTGTAATTAATAATTACGTTTAAAAAATCACTCAAGTAATGTAGAATTGAACAAATATTAAAGCAAAGCGCGAAATATACGATGCCCGTTCGTCAAAAGCACGAGTAACAATTGAATATAATCCGTTTACATTTTTCATACACGGTAAGTATTTCGCGACGTGCGGTTGGTAATACGAACGACGCTCGGCGAACGGCGAGGGATGAGAAAGGAAGGAGGGGGACGCGCTGCGCGGTGCGGTAGTTGACTACGTCATCACTTTGGCATTCGCTCGGCGACCTTGGAAAGGAATAGCAGCGGTACTTGCTGGTACGAGTCGCTCCGTGCGTCGCAAAATATTCTATACAACTTAAACATTTTCGAATAAAAATTGATCACTGCTTATGATTTGCGTGAACGTGTCGAAGCGTCTACTATTCGTCAAAGGTATACAGTTTACTATCACAGGCTCGAAATAAAAACATAAAAGTAGTGATAGTGAAAAATTATGAATTATCGCATATTGGCGATATTTAGACTAATATTTTGTATTCTTTAATGATCAAATCACGAGTAACAGCATGTCGAGAGTTTCATACATCACTTTCTATTTTCGGGTCGAAAGAGTGATGCATGAATTTAAATTTATTGAAGCACCGGTCAGCGCGATTAAAAAAAATCAAAGGAAAATTGTAATATATTAACTATTCAGTATCCATTAATCCGGAACTAGATGCCTGATTTTTTTTTACGCAAACGTATCTACAGTGTTTTTTACATCTCAATTAAAATCGCTGTTATTAACAACATATTGCATACGATTATTATAATTTATTGGTATTTGAGAATTGTGGATATGATTTAATCATAACTTTCTAAAAAGATTAAGAGAGAGAGAGAGAGAAATAGTAAAAAGAAATCAAACAAATATTTAAACAGAATACAATCTTAAGTGGCTAGTATTTCTAAAAGTAAAAATTTAATTGATGTAACGCTTTTATATTGCAAATTTTCGATGTGGAAATGCACATTTAAAGGTTCATAAAGAATAATTACTAAAAAAAAATATGTTAAACAATCCATGCGAAATAACAATTCATGTGTATAATTTAAATAATTTAAATCATTCATGTAAAAACCCTAGGTGATTATTTCCGGATTAATAATGTATTATATATTCGACGGTATTTGCAAGTTCAAAATGTATTGTGCGTCTCCAACGGACGATTTTGTATTTTCAGATGCCCCGTCACGTCTTAAGGTGTTTTTATATAATTCGCAAATCGCAAACGCAAAAGCAGAATGAAGATTTGCGTTTGTTTTTTCATTGCATG
>NW_017305779.1:6717275-6726804 GCF_001594115.1 Trachymyrmex septentrionalis | reverse complement strand
TGTGTGTGTGTGTGTGTGTGTGTGTGTGTGTGTGTGTGTGTGTGTGTGTGTGTGTGTGTGTGTGTGATCGTCATTTATTTAGGTGTTACTTAATTTATTTAGGTGTGAATTTATTCGCGTGACGCGTCATATCGCGCGGTATCAATGTGAAGTTGCTGCTTTCGTCCCATCACCCACTAAATAACGGTGCGACGTAGAAACGAACAGATAGACTTCGAACTGTGTGACCTAGTGACGCATTCGCTTGGTAAGTACGGTCGTAAATAAAAACTTATATAAATAGAAAATAGCTGTAGCATTCTCATTATTCGTTATTTTGTGCAACACAAGTGCGTATCCTGGTAATTTTCGAAAAGAAAGGAACAACGCAGTAGTGAAGCGGGCGCGAAACGGTCGACTTTGAGCTTTATGGCGTCATGACGCTTGGTGAATACGGTCATAAATTCGCAAATGAGACGTAGACAGCGAATAGATTCCGTGTTCTTACTATTCGTTATTTTACTCAGCCCAAACGCGTATACCGGTAATTTCTGAAAACGCATTCGATCGAGGGCGGAAATACTCGACAAAACGACGATTTCTCCCAATTCACATAAATCGCGAAAATTTATTTTTAACTCGTACTCGTGTCCCTTCTGTCGTAATATCGTGACATTAGTCGCCATCCTGAAACACGTGTGCCGTTTGTCCGTTACAGGTACAGTAATTTTCCGAATTGAAGCGAGGGGAGCAACAGGTGCAGTGTCGCGTTGGCTGTCCGATTTCTGAACATTTTCGTCTCCGCCATTCTAGATTCATGACGATACTGACTGCGTACCGCATGAAATTTGTAAGACATCACGATAAAAGAGTACGTATGCAATAAATATCGAAAACGTCGTTCGAAATATCACGCGATGATAATTAACTTATTTTTGCGAGTCATTATGAACGTTCTGGAAAAGCAGTTATCCTGTTCACCGAGCTATTAAATTATTGGTAAACTTCTTACTTATAAATCCAATTAATCAAATTCAATCGCTCGGCGAGCAGGCTAGCTGCTTTGTCGATCGACTTGAACACGGCCATGTTCAACAGAACGTTTATTTTACAACTGTTGGAAGTTCTTTTTGCTGATTGGATTATACTTTTAAATTTAGACGAATAGCCCTATTTCAACGAAGAGAATTTCCAATTGTTAAATAATTCTGTTAAATGCGGCCCACGAGCATCACATAAAAAAGCGAGATAACGTTAGAAAGGACAAGAAGTTTCATAAATTAAAAAAAAAACTTATTTGTGACCAATATTCTCGTTTGAGACAACAATCGCGTTTTTAATGTTTAAATTCATAAAAAGTCACGCAACAATACGCGTTTTTTACATTTTAATTAGCATTAATTTCGGCAATGCCATGCAAAGTATCACGCGATTACGTAATTACGCGATAACGTCTTTAATTAGTTCAAATATTTAGATTAATTTAATTGTGTGTTTAGTGAATATTGTGTAATCGGAAAACCGAAGAGGAACCTGATAATTTAAGGATAGGAGTCAGAGGATTCTGAGAGAAGGAAGAGGCCTAGGAAGGCATCGAGCGATGGCGGAGCAACGCTAAGGTGAGCAGTATTTTTTGTTTAGCACTTAGTACTCTTTTGGAATTAATCATTTATTCTTATGAAATAGCTTTGTCATTATATTTCATAGAATTTTTAAGTTAATTGATCTAATATATCAATTAAATTTTTTAATTTATAAGATTTTACATAAATTCTATAATTAAAAATATTTTTCATGAAAGTTGCATAATTTAATCAATTGCTTTAATAAATTTCAATTTCAACTTTCTAAAACTTTTAGAATGAATCTCACTTTGAAGAATAAAATTTCTCTCTTAAAAATTGAAAATTGAGCTACTCGGCTTAATTTTTACTCTTTGAAAAATGAGATTCTACTTCAAAGAATTTCTTAAAGAGAAGATAAATATTATAAAATTCAATACATGTAATAATAATTTTCTTGTTAACATACTAATTATTTTGAACGCTTGAAAATAATATTGTAATTTGAATATCTTTTTATGTTTCAAATTAACGTAGCTACAGTTACAACTGCGCTATTGCGCATCGTATCTGTAAGTAATAAATTATCTTTTATTTTAAATCGAGATAATGGAAATAATCGAGATCTATAAAAATTATATGAGTTATTTATTACATGTAACGCAGATTTAGATTTGCGTATTAATCAAATTCACATTTCATAGATCTGTCTTAAGATGAGTTTAAATAGATTAAAATCAATATTGAATTTTATGCTGGAAAAAAAGTTATCAATTTATTATTATATTAACAATTTATTTTCGATACAAGAATGTATTTTTTATCTATTAAACGACTTTATAATATTTATAACAAAATAAAATAATAAGTTCTATGTTTAATGTTCTATACGAGTGCATTCTTGTATCGAAAATAAATAAATAATAATAAATCAACTAAAATACTACAAAGTATTCTGCAAAATATATAAAAATTTTTTACTATATTTTTAAAATAATTTTTTTTTTCATGAAAAGTCTGTAAATTTTTTTATCGAGTTTTAATTGCAAAATATTTATTATTGTTACTTTTATTCATACTTATAAATTTGTTTCATAAATTTCAAATAATTGATATATTTTAGAATATATTTTTTTAATAAGACACTAAAACACATGTTAAATAAATAAATGCATTCTATAGAATAATTCTACAGAACTATAAACAATCATTGAGAAAATAGAATTAATGATAATAAAATTATTTAGAGAACATAATTAATGTACTTAATCTTCATAATATTCTCTTAATTCATAAAAATCTTATCTACTACAAAGTATTCTGCAAAATATATAAAATTTTTTCGGAATTTATCTAACAATAAGTGTCTCAGTAATACTAAAATATCTGATAATGAAATAATAAAAAAAATTGTACGATCATATAAAAAAATAATTATGATAACGTCTCGATACAATTCAATATAATAACAATGTGTATCTTAGAATATGAAAAATATTTTTTATATGTGATATATATATATATATATGTATAAACATCTCATTAGTCTTTCACTGAATTCTTTTTGAGAGAAGTGTGGCGGCATTATTTTTTTAACTTCACGATTTAAAATAAAACACCGATGCTACACAGCGATACAATCATTGCTCGATGAACGATGGCATCGAACTCGTAGACTTCAATTTCAGTGCATTACGTTCCAACAATGACGCGAATTGCGCCGTAAATCTCCGTGTGCCCGTAAACCGTCGTATTATATCCAAGTATTCCAGCAACAGAGTAATATCTGTATTGACTCCCGTGGTCCACAGTCGAACTCGAGCAATAATCGATTCTCTCTTTGAAGGAAACAGTCCACGCGTACGTTCGTCTCCTTTCGTTCTCCGCGAAGCTGCTCCTTTACCGCTCTACTCTGCTTTATTTCTTTTCCCACAGTCAGCTCCCCGATCTTCGACTTCTGCTTCCGTCTATCCTACCTCCTCGGGAACTCGTACGATCCGCGGTATTTCATATCTGGCGCAAATCCAATCCTATGAATATAATTTTCCGCGCGAGCAAAGTTTTATTGTAATCGTAAATCCGTCTGTAAATTGCCCGGCGCTATCAATAACCACGGTGCAGCGGTACAATTCCGTTTTGTCCCCCTCTTTGCTATCTTTCCAACCTCCCCGTCCTACCGTCACCACCATTCGCAGACTTCGATCTCTCGCCGTAATACACTGAGGTGCTTGGCGAGAGATGAGGATGAAGCCGGGGGGGGGGGGCAGAAAGGTTAAGGGATTGTACGAGCTTATTCGGGCCGAAGGTGTGATGATTGAAGGTATAAATAGGTGAGAGTTGCCATTTTCGAACTACGGCTTTTTCGCGAAGAAACGAAACATCACTACAATACGTTATTATTCGGTCGTAAGATCGAATGAGGACGATCGATTGATCTCATTCACTCGACGTCTTTATTATTAGTTTGCCTGCTAATGCACTACTTACTAAATATAAATACGCTTTATCCTCGACCTATAAACTTCATGTTCTTCATGGAATTTTCCAAAAAAACTAATGATGAATCAATGATCATATCTTAATAAATTATCATGCAAACTGTCATAGTTTAACAAACTATCATAGTTTAACAAATTATTTTTGCAACTGTCCGATTACCACGATAACACTGCTGTTCGATTCGTCTGACTCTATTTATATAGTTACTACTTGATAGGATATAATTATGTACACGGAAATTCACATTTGAACTTTGATGAAATTGATACGAATATTAACGATAAACACAAATAATTGCATAATATTTCGAAACAATCCACAAATTGTTTATTTGTAGTATAATATTAGATAATTATCATCCACAAATAGTTTGTGGGGAAATTTATACACATCAGGAATCTCTTTCGATTGCATAAAATTAAATATTACATATGCATATATAATATATCGTTAGGTATTGTAATATATTTACTTAAGACCGCGTCCCGATTCTCCTCTGACCAGCGGAGTCTGCACACTCCCTTGGAAAACGGCACCACCGTCGCCGGTCACCCTTAACATTTCCGCTCCCACGATAACTTGTTCTCTGTCCGCGGAAAAGAGTACGCCTCCTCTTGGATCAGTTATTCGGAAACCTCTAGACACACAGTCGACGCGATCTTCTCCTGGAAGTATAATTTAATTGAATATACTCTGATTGATTGATTTTTTATCTGAAATATATTAGGAATTGTACAGAGTGTAAAAAAAAACCATTCAGCATTTATACGGTAGATAATACATACCATATTGAGTGAAAAAGCCTTAGTGAATATAGATCGAGAAAGTTCAACCATTTCTGAAATATAATCAACTTTGTATATTAGTTTCATAACTGATTTATTGTCTCTTCTACATGTTGCATACGATGTGAAAAGAGAAAAATTAAGATTAAGTAGCACACTGATAGTTTATTTGAGAAAATTACAAATTCAATTTAGGAATGAGATGATCTATCCAATGCCTATCCAATCGAAATGACTGATATCAACTTACTGATTACTGATAAAATTTTTCGCTATAAAGTGTATATGGAAATTGAATCAGAACATTTAAACGCGATTTTGTAAAAGAGATAAATCTTAACGTCACACACGACACATAGAAATCATTAAGTCAGTTATACACAATCGTTTGTATCTTAGAAACGATTGAATTTTTTTACTTATATTCACTAAGACTTCTTTATTCAGTATGGTGTGTATATTACCCATTATATATATGCTGAATGGTTTTTTTTAACATCCTGCATTTAAAATGTATTAAAAATAATAATTATTGAAATTTTGTTTCTAAATTATATACATTGGTAAAACGAATAGTACTAACGGGATCTGTAGTTAAAAGTGGAAATATTTATTATTTGTTTGTATTTTAGAGGGGAAGTATCATGCGAGATTCACGAAGTTAACACGTTATATTTTTAACTTCGGTTTTTTAGTATCAAAAATATGGAAGTCTTTTTTATTTTTATAAGGAACTGTATAGAATTATGAATAGAGAAAGAGTACTACTAGAACTTTTTTTTTTTTAATATTATACTAACTTCGCAAATTCCATTTTTGGATTTCTGTGAGGAGCACGACATTTTATTAATATAAAAATACTAATGACAATTCTAATAATTTTTTTTTTCATAGTCCTGCAGTTAAAAATAAAAATAAGATAGAATTTACGCATTTTTTTTAATTAGGAAATCTCAAAATTAAAAAACGTGCAGCTCCGTTTAATAATTGTAGAATATACTAAAAGAAAAGATTGCTGCAGTAAATTAGATGGTAAAATATGGCATTTTTAATTGGTTGCAGCAGCTAATTTTAATTAGCCTATCCGCAATGTCAATATACGATTTCGATAAGCAAACGAAACCAAAAATTGGCTGCTACAACTAATTAAAAATGCTATGTCCTATTCAGTCAATCTTTTTTTTCAGTGTATAGATTTCTGCTAGTATTAACGAGAAATTGCGATGGAATTGCGATAAATTATCAGCATGACACTTCTTTTCCTAAAATAATTTTGTTTGAATTAGTAAAATAATTATGTAAGGCGCTCAAACTGATTAGAATGTGAAAAATTTTACAATATTTCTCGTCATTTGAGATACCTACGTAATTATTTTAATAATCTAACAAAATTATTGTCAGATCTGTATCTAGATAAATTTTGAAAGATACGTTAGCAAAATAATTACTCCCGTGTGTAAATTAATCTAGAATATCTCATGAAACTATATAGTTTCCGTATATAGTTTTAAGAGTTAGGACATTTATATAAATTCATTTCTCTCTGAGAAATTAAAATTACTTCTTGACGTCAAATTGTATGAAAAATGGAGGCTGCTGTACGCGACCATCAATATAACTTACCAACTGTTAATCGCGCGAGAAGCCGACCATCGTGAGATCTCGCCGAGGCCGTAAAATTACTCCATGATTCCAGCACTAAGTTTTTGCCCCTCCGAGATCTCAGGCTGGAGGCTACGAGGGCGTCTAACACGGCAGCTTGACCTCTTAGCTCGATTCCCCCAGGCACCACTTTTAGCGAGCCGATACCTTCCTGAAAGAAAAGGAAATGACTCAGGACAGAAGGGCAAATCGTCGAAACTTTCTAGGCCGCGGCTATAACGTTTGATAAAAATAGAGCAGAGTCTCGCCACGATTTATTGCACCCTTGTATACCCATTCTATTTTCTCTCAAATTGATAGCTGATTCAGGCTTCCCATTTCCTATAAATTCTGTATTTTATCAATCGCTAAAATACAATACTCAATTTCTAACGATGTCTCAATTGATTTTTTGATTTGTCAAGATATGTTCTTAAGAAGAAATCAAACTTTAAATTACACGCAGAAATTATCGTCAAAATTAAAATAGCAAGCAATACTACAGTCTATCTACATAAAATCGAGACAGTCTAAAATGTTTCCTAGTCAGTGTATCGTCGCAGGTAAAGCCGGAATTTATTAAAATCGGACTGCACGCTGGGAAGCCTAGCAATATCGATACCTTCGAGATCAAGTGAGCACACCATCGCGCTCGTATCGTAAAATAAAATAATATACTCCATTACTGCGTCGAGTTTCAGCGTGGTGGTATTAAGTATCGGTGGCGCGCGCCATTATTGCCACTTCAGACGGATGAATTATAAATGCGGCGATGAGCTACGTGCGGGTTACGCGCAGTGATCCATTGTACTCGTTCGTTTGAAATATCTGCCGTAATATCCGAAACAGTGGCGTAGGCAGAATTTTATTTTAGTTTGATATCTCTCTTACTCCTTCTCTCTCTTTCATTCTTTGTCTCCCTCTCGCTTATCGACCATCCATGGTGGGGTGTATCGAGCGAAGGAGAGTGGACGGCCACCGGGGTCGAGAGGAAAGGAGAAATACACTATAAAGTAGACACATTGCGCGTTTGCATTCATCTCGTAAACTTTGGGTAGTCTTCCACCTGGGACTTATCCCGAGTAGAAAGTGCAATTTAGCGTTTATGAAACCGCAGTCTTACCGCGTATAATTGCGATTGAACTTTGCCCCTGGCGATGTTAAAGGATATACGTCCGATAAAGAAGTTAAAATGTCTATACTTCTTCCTAAAATAATTTTAGATTTTACAAAATTAACTAAAAATACACACAGGGAAATACGTATTATAAAAAATACACACAGGGAAATACATATTATATGCGATATAAATACATATTATACACGAATGATAATTACTTGTTTCAAGTTCCAATTTCAAAAGTTTATGTATTTGCAAATCTATCATAAGTTCATTACAAGCATCAAATTTCTTTAAAGCATATTCTGAATCCTAGTATTTAATACTTCAATCAAGATTTATTAAATTAAAATCAAGAGTTTTTTTAATTCGATTTGTTTATTCATTAAGCTGAAGTCACTTCTTCGAACTTTTAATAATATTTTTAAAGAGAAAATAAATTCTTATTTTGAGTTTATATTAATAAGAGTTTTTTTTTAATCTGTGTAAGAAGTATATTTTAGTGTGTAAGAGGATTATTATTAAAAAATTTTTTTTTGTTAAAGATAATATTAATACTATTATTTAAGAGAAAGAAAGCAAATTGAGGAATTACTTTTTTTAGAAATACAATAATATTTTTCTGTATGTATACAGAAGATGTAAGTATGTCTATGGAAAAGTTTACGAGAAAACTAGAAAAAGTAAAGAAAGAAATTAAAGTTAAAGCTAATTCTAATAATATTCAGTTTCTTGAATTTAATTGTAATAGTTGATGTTAAAAATTTGCGTAGATTTTACTAGCGTGCATCAAATATGCGCGCGAAAATAAGTTGCATCGTTCTTTAATCTTCTGTCTGTGATATGAGCATAGTTTGACATAAGAGAGGCTGTCAATTACATTCCTCATATTAATACGAATGCGACGTATTTTAATATTGCTTGAGAATGCACGTATATCCGTGGAATAGCGTGTGACTCGCTAGAAACGTTAGAAACAGTTCGAAATGGATAGAGATCTCGCTTGGCAAATCTCCCAGTCGTAGTCTTCTCCATCGCCGCAAAGCTCTCCTTAAAATACTATTACGATAAAATAGTTCGTTCTTCGTCTACATTGGTTTCCGATGATTGGCCGCTCGATCGAAAGCAATCGCCACGCTCTGTCCGCTTATTATTACAATTGCGGGAAAAAGAAGAAAGCTGATCCAGGTACATATTTTGTTCAAACAGGGTTTAATTTTCGATCCAACGGACTCCATTTTATTCGACGTTTTTTTTTTCCTAACCAGCCATGGTACACGCTGACCGAGTCCGAAAATTTGCCGAATACGCGGTGGCAATTTGATACGTCGATTAGCGGCGAAACGGTAAGGATAATTTCCCTCCGTTAAACGAGATATGAAAAGCCAAATAGTCGAAAAGTCAATTTATTATTGCAAATACAACGGTATCCAATTGAAATTTAATCTTGACTTAGGTACATATTTCGAGCGAAATTAAAAATAATATTTATTTCATATGAACAGAATAAAATCTCATGTTAACACAGATAATCAAAATTAAAAAAAAATATTTCTGAAATAATACAATTTCCATCTTGAAAGCATAGAGAATCTCTTATTTATATTTTGTTGGTTTTGAAAGATATTACAAACTCATTGTCAAATATATTGAGTTTTCAAATATTCCTACATGCCAATAATGCTTTCATGATTAAATAAATTGGAAATGTCAAACATCAAATTCAATTATTTTATATTGGAATATCTTTTATAGTGCATGAAGATAAATATATCATTTTTCAATGTGGAAATGGACAATGAATATTGGTAAGAAAATTAAATTATTATGCTGCATAGACAATCACGATAGCAGAGTGAATATACGAGTGAACATCACGATACGAGTGAATGAACTTTGAATATATGTACATACTCTCTCTGAATTGTTTTCGTACGTGTGTT
>NW_017305779.1:6713155-6716835 GCF_001594115.1 Trachymyrmex septentrionalis | reverse complement strand
TTTCACTAATATTATTATATTATTAGTATTATCATTTTTATCAACCGTCTTTATTAACCGATCTAATTACATAACTCGCTAATGCACCGTATTATAAGTGTCGTCGTTCTAAAAAAAATGACCGGCTGCCAGATTTCGCCAAGCATCGAAATCGCGGTTTAAATACTCATCCATGGAGTTTCCCAACAACACTTCGGATGTGCGTAGTTGCGATCGGTGAGCGGAAAGGGAGATCTCGAGCCACCGGCACTCGATTAGCCAAATCGTTCGGAAAACGATACGATCTCTTTGCCCTCTACTTAACCGTAACCGTAAACCCCAACCAATAGCGATTACGGAGAGCGAGCGAGAGCGTGAGAAAGAAATAGAACGAGACACGATCATACGGGAAGAATGAGAACGAGAAGAAACTCTGAAACGAGAGACACGGGAACAGTGAGAAAGAAGGATGAGGTACACAATAAAAAGAAAAAAAAATACAAGCGTGGGGAGAATGAGTGGAGGAATGAGAAAAGAATGAGGAAATGAGAAAGAAAGATAGAATGAGAGAAAGAGAAAGACAGGAAGAACGAACTGCGGCTGCACCTGCTTTTTAGAATCGCTAGACGGTCTGGAGGAATCACCAGAGTCGAGAAGATCGTCCAATCGTGGTGGTGAGAACACGCGGCAGTAGTAAAAGTAATCTACCGTCAGACAGCTATCATTAAGTCCTAGGCTTTATACCCTTTTTATCTCATTGTCTGTCGGCCGTTGATAAGGGGATTTAAGCGACAATAAAAAATATCGACCTTTAACCTTCTCTCGTAGCGCGATCGGGCACGTGCCTTTTTCCATTTTTTTATCCCGATCGTGTGGTTTTTCCGAAAAAACTAAAACGAAAAAGAAAATCCGTGCAATTAGCCGGTTGAATTTTTGGCAGCGGATCGAACCGACCGTATTTCCTTCGTATTGGCGCGATTGGTTGCCGCGAGTATCAAGTATTTATCGTATCCAAAAATTGCGGATTCGCGCTCGACAGCGGAAATTGCGCGGTGTGACCGATTAACAGATTTCCGGACGTAGGAATCAATCAAAGCGATGAATTCAATGAATTTATGTTTTCGTTTCTCGACGAAAAAAAAATTTCCGCGCGTTGCGTTATAATCTCATTTCGAATTGCTCAGCGTGTCGAGACGGGTGATGTGCACGACGAGGGTGAGCCAGAGGCGGGTGGTGGCGTCTGTCGGTGCATGTAATGAAATCCAAATAACACCCCTAGTAAGCGTATATCATCATAACGACGCCTCGGCTCGACGTTACTCGGCTGGTCGCCTCGTTCATAAATTAATGTAAAGCGCGTCATATTTACAAGGATTACAAAAGCATTTCATTTTCGCGCTCCGCTTGTTCTAATCGCGGTCACTTTTCCGCTGCTCCTCTATATAAAGATAAGCTTTATTCGAGATACGAAACTATTAGATATTTTATTATTTCGTATTATTCATACATTTTTTTCCTGGATTATGACGCATTTTTATAGTTTATATTAATATATTTTTCATTTTTTGTTCTTATTTTGGTTAATGTGAGTATATTTTGGTTTTTATACCAATATCGTCATCATACAGTTATAATATTTTAGATGTCTCATAATTTTTTTGCTCGACCAAATCATGATATTGGAAATTTTGAAAATAGAATGAAATTATAGACACACATATCTAAAAAAACCATTTACACAATTTATAATTGTGACATTTTATATCGTAGGTATATTTTAAGTTTTTTCTTTTGATAATAGGATCGATATTAATTTTCATGATTAAACGTATAAAAGTAAGTTTAATTATAACATGTCAAGAAAACTTTCTGTCAGTAATGTAATTATTTTGTATGGAATATTATTTTACATAACAATATTATATTTATTATTATTTTATTTTTTAATATTAATGTGTCGTCATATTCTTACATTTTCGATCAAGTATTTGCTTTGTAGAAATCACTTTCGAAGTGAAACACATGAGGCATTTGTACCTTGGATGTATTCGATGTATTTATTATTTAAATTCCGTCGAGAAAAGCAACTGCGAGAATCCAAGAATATATATTTCCTAAATTGTTTTAACATAAATCTCCATTCATATAAAATTCATTCAAGACATAGTCAGATTTCAACTGCAATGAATTTCGTTCCTGCAGATGAATAGAACTCGGTGCGTTGAGCGCGCGCGCCATTTTGGTGAACCAATTCGCGTGCACATCTCATTTCGCGGAAGTCGGAAATAGCATTGAGAAAGTAAAGTGCGTTGGCTCTCTTGGCTACTCTACAGTTTTCAACATTTATATATTTACATTTCCTTTTTATTAGAATTAACTTATTAAAACTATTCTAACAGATAACAAAGACTCATAGGCATGTAATTATTGTAATATCCGTATCTCCTGCTTTTAATTGTATGTAATTGCCGGAAGTTATTATCGAAAATAATAATCGTCAAATCTCTTTCTTCATACGAGCGGATATAGCATTAGTGTAAGTTTGCACGACCGCATCGCTGATGGGTTAACCCACATGTACGTATACTTTCCATGACAAGCAGCCATACGTTTCGCTTTCTCACACGTATGTATGTATGTCGCGATCCGTACCGCCTGTGATTACACATATGCACGTGTGCTCTACGTGCGGCTGCGCTAATGCACCTCACGTAATTATCCCGAGCCGGACGACGCTAGGTAGTCTCACCTAACTTCTGCGCCGCGCCGCGAGTAATCCGACTCTGAAACCCTGTCACCGCCTCTTCCTCGAGGGGATCCTCGATGAACCCTCGCCGGCCATAACTGAATCCGGTCCACTCCCGGTCACCGCTTTCCACCCCGTCCCGTCCTCCTTGCATCTCCGCGACATCGCAATTTCATGTTATTTTACCGCGCGATGGCGCGGGGATTAAATCGCGAGCTACCCTCCTGATGCGCCTTGCGAGGATTAACTCGCTCGTCCCAGCAACGACTTCGCTCTGCTCATCGACGAATCGACAGGAGGATTATTTGTTAGTCGACGAAGTTTATCAGTCCACGGGCAAAGGTCATATATAGTGCCATAAATTCGAACACTAACAACGCGTTAACTGTTTTTCATCGATTTTTGTATACAGAAAATATTATTTTGCTAAAGTATCTAAAAATTCAGTTAGATATATATATATGCATAAATCTGAAAATAATTTTGTTGGACCATCAAAATAATTATATAGGACTTAAGTATAATAAGCAATGTCGCAAAAAACGGTCTAACATTCTAGCAACCAGCTTGGATATCTTACATAATTATTTTTATGGTCTAATATTGCAAAATTATTTTTAAATCTGTGTCTAAATATTTAAATAATTTAGCAAAATCATTTTTTCCGTATATTTGACAATTTAATTTCTATCCTAATGTATATTGCATATAAGAGCAAATTACAATTATAGTTAATATTTAAAAAACCTAAATCGAAAACCTTTTTCAACTGTGTTAAAATATTGACTAATTTTTAACTGCATTTATTCACGCGATAAATGTTAATAGAATGAGATAAGATAGTAATGGTGTGTCAACAAGTACCTACAGAAAATCATGTCGCGTAACGAACCATTATCGCAAAGTTTCCCCCATCCAGATTATTTATTTTTTCTAAGGTAATGAGCGCGCAAAA
>NW_017305779.1:6711883-6713055 GCF_001594115.1 Trachymyrmex septentrionalis | reverse complement strand
TGGTGATGATAACAATTATATAAAGGAGATTCCGGAGATGAGACACCCTCGAGGCATCATTAATGCTGGCGCGTACTCGTCTCTTCTCCGGAAACTCTCTTATAATATTCCAGTCGTTTCTGAGCGAGTCGCCTTTACTTCCTCTCGAATCGTACTAATTTTTTTTGAATTTCAATATAATAATTTATTGAGTTCATACACAAAAGTTCGTAGCTATGAACTTCAAAATTCAAGCAGCTGTAATTTCATTAAAAATAAAATTTAAATTTAAAAAACTTTAAATCTCTACTTTTGAAAATCACTGTGTCTTTTGGGTTTCTATGAATCTGATCATTTTTATCCATAGAAAATTACAAATTAGACAAAATGGAAAATTTTCTTCTCATATTGTGGATTTGTCGCACGCCCAAAAAAACTTGCTAAAATTTCTAACGCGATTTTTTAACATGAAAGCTTAACATTTTCTCTTTACAAAATCGTTTTTTAAAAATGTTAAAGATTTTTTTGTTATTCAATTATCGCAGATTAAATAAAAGAAGCATTTTGACTTTTGATTGCTCATAAACTCCGTTAAAAATCATCGGGTATCGCAATTAAAAAAAAATTGATTTCTAAAGCTGAGCGCCTAAACTTTGCTTTATCGAATGATATAATTGTCCAATTATTGTCAATTGTTTTATGAAACATATAAACATGTTATAAATGAAGTAACTCTAAAAATTTTTATTCCAATAGCAATATTTTGCTTTGTCCTATTAACATTTCGCTTCTTCGGCCATTCGGATAGAAACCGTCGTAGCTTTCTTGTACAGTCCGGGTCAGTCGAGTACATGTCGCACGACACACATTTCCACGGATTATGCAATAAGGGTAGCGAGGGGAGAAGGGGGAATCTATAACCCCAATCTGGCATGTGACGTAGGGCTGCGGGATCGGTAGTTCAAAATGGGAAATCGATAAAAACGTCGCGACGGCTGGCGTAATGCGACTGCCGAATTTAAATCTTCGCCACGGCAATTTTTGTGGGACAAATATTGTTTTGTTGACTTTTGGCTTGCGACGAATGCGGCTTCGGTGATACGGAAAGCAGAGTTACGATAGTAGAGCGAGATCTAAATTTATAGCTATTGGAACTGATTTAAGCGGATATATCCGAAATAGTTATTTTGTAG
>NW_017305779.1:6701897-6711783 GCF_001594115.1 Trachymyrmex septentrionalis | reverse complement strand
ATTCCCGAAATATACACACACACACACACACACACACACACACACACACACACACACACACACACACACACACACACACACATATATATATATATATAAATATGTCTGTTTTGTAAATTATATTTCTTGCAATTTATTCTACTTATATATTTCAAAAAATATATATGAAGTAACAGTACGTTAGAAGTTAAAAATGCGCAGTAAAAAGCTTGAGACGAGACGTGAAGGTAATCAACAAAAGCATATTTATTTAAGGAAACATTGATTGATGAAATATGGATCCTTCATAAGAGATTCGTACGATGGTCTCCTGTGGCTTGGTGTGAAATCCCTGGAAACAATAAACTTGTCTGTTCGGCCTTCCATGCGAACCAACCTATAACCGCTACCACTAACGTACTACGGCACTGCTATACGTTCAAAATTCATGGCGCTATACCGGCTATATTGCAGTTGCACTTGGTGGCTAGGTGCTATAATGGATATCCTTTAATACTAACACACTGTATATATATACAGTATAACGTATACGGGGTGACCACTTGCGCTTTCACACGCACAAAACATCTGCATTCGAATTTTTGTCGAAAATCTTGTAACTGCATAAATTCACGATGTCATATATCACTTTTATTTTTATTCCTCGTTTTTATAAAAAAAGCGTGACAGAATTTATCATAAAATCAAATTAGTGATATTTGATCTGACCATTTCATTTGTGTAGAGTTATAAATTTCATGATTTCTGATTTATGCCAGAATTTTTTAAACTTATTCATTTACGTAAATATATTAATGACAGTATTGCAGAAAAATATATTATATTATATATTGATTACTAATATCAATTAAATTTGATATGATAGTAATTTTTAGAATATTGAAATATAATTTATTGATAGAATATCGAAATTAAAATTTTTTATACCGTTTCTAAGTTTCTTAATATTCTTTAATTTAATTTAAATAATATTAAAGCAGAATTATTGTTATGTTAAAATTTTTACGAAACAGTGTAATAATACAAATCTTTTTTCGTTTATTTTTTTTTATTATGTAGTTAAAACTACTAAAATTACAATTTAAGAAATTAATTTTACACGTGACAAATTAATGGAAATGTACATGAATGTATTATACATGACTTGAGTTGCCAAGTACTATTCATTTCGAAACGGATTTCAATTGATTCTGTATGGAAGGGATCCTGCGAAAGGAGCCACCTTATATGGGTGTGGAGAGCGCGTGTGCAATATGTATCTTCGTAGAGGATGTAGGAAGGAATGTATACAGGTGAATTCTCTATGGATACAAGGGTTATAGAGGGTAAGGTCCCGCAAGCGATATTAGGTGGAAGGGGCATCTGTTCACTATGGCCATGTATGTAAGCCGTTAGTGCCAATATAGTGTCTGTATATTGGTTCGTCCGACATAACGTTTCAAGGTGTATTATATATTGTCCGTAATCGAAGATCTCTCCTAAGACCTCTCCACTTGATAGGAATCCCGAAAGGAACTCGAAATATTGATACTCGTGAAACGACAAAGTGCCTCGTAGGGAAAATCTTTTCGTACCGATGCGATGTAAAAATGCAAACGTAATATGTATACCCAAACCTAGTACGCAGACGAAAATTGTAAAATGCGGCGATACATAACACAAACACAAGAGTATTAAAAATTGATGAAGTATAATCTCGGATGGTGCAAAACGTAAATGATAAATGAAGGAAGTTTCTCAAATTATAAGAAGCTTAGCCGTCGAGATACTTAAAGTTGCGAAAAGATATCAGACATTTAATTTTCCACTAGAAAAGAAAATTGATTCTAACTTGGTCGGAAAGACTATTCGAGGTAAAGCACGCCTCTGAGAGCGTTTCGTATGATTCACGAATGAATATGTTGGGAAATCGTTGGCCATACGAGAAATTATTAACTGGTAACATTGATCGCGGCGAAACCAGACTTCATTAATAAAGCGTACCGATCGAGGAGCTCTTAATTAATTCCGCCGGGGTGAAAGTTTCGCAGTTACGAGGAGCAAGACGGTTTTCTTAATTGAGAAAAATGATTTAATTTCTTCGTGGTATCGTTTGCGGTGGAGGATGAGCGGGTAGGAGAACGTCGTTCGGGGTTGGCCGAGACGGGATAACTCGAGAGTGAAAAGAGGCAGTGGGAGGCAGACCGAAACTCTCATCAAATATGAATGGTCGGGGAGGATGGGTGGATAAAGATGGGGGAGAAGTACGGTGAGCATGAAATATTTCCCGGTCTGGGAGTGCATCGCGCTTTTACTCGCCTAGGAACACCTCACATTGGGAGCGGAAAACTTCTAGATGGGTATCAACCGAGTTCCGAGGAGTTCCAGCTCCCAACTCTACGTAACACCCCGTGACTCGTGGTTTCAGCGGTACTTGTAACCACCGTGATGTTGGTTTTTACACGTCATAATGGATACGTATTGCCGAAAACTGCATTTATGTTCTTTGCGATGTATATCATACATAAGAAGTATCATGGAAAGTAACAAAAAACCAGATGGAAATAAAATTATTTACTTTAGCTATTTTTATAATATTTAACTATTTTTTTAATTTAGCAAAATATTTTTTAATTTTTAATTTTGATTAGCAATGTCATTACTAACGCGGTATCATTAAAATATTACTTTTTAGAATTTATCTCGTTGTAAAAGAAATTTTGGATTAAATAGTTTCCAAAATCTTTTGTATAACGTTGTAAAATATTGTTTAATTTGTGCCATCTCCATTTGTCCTGAATAGAACATGTCGCCAGACTTATATCCGTGTCGTGGTTGATTGTATTAAAAAAAATACAAAAATATCTTAATTTCGAATGCTCTCTTCTGGTCCTCTCATTTTTTTTCGTACATACGTTATGAAAAACGCGAGAGTAATACTGTATACTCGTTTCATTTCGTTTCATTTCCCAGAAGATTGCACGTACTAAAATCGTCAAAAATACTTGAGATAATAAAATTTATAAAATCATAATATCAGTTAATATTAAAAATGTCATATTGTTGAATTTTCGAGTGCTACGTCTTTTATGAATTGTTACTTTCTTTAAAATAGGTTTGATCTAAACTGCGCGAAAATAGTACGTGACGTTATATTACGTTTTATGTAGTTTGGATTCGTTTAGTCAATCCGTTTATGTGAAACCCATCCGTCTTTCACATATAAAATTTTATATACGCGCTACAAGATTATTTTCTCACGAAGTGCACGTATATAGTATATGAAATTGTCATGCATAAGTTGTATGTACATATACGTATATTCCATGGTCATTCGATTTGCGGACTCATCGACGATCTTACATCTCGACTTTCTAGAGATATGTTGGTTTACATCGATTCCCAAACTTCTCGCCGTGAATCGAAATCTCCATAAATCGTCGATCGCAGCAGCCCGCAGCGGCCGCGTGCAATAATTAACGCGCCCGAACTCCTAATTGATTGTCTCGCTGATTTACCGAGTCACAATTAATCGGACATGAGTTATCGGCGCGAATACCGGCCGATAAACGAGAGTTTAATTACCGCTGCTAATTACGACTTACGACAGATGAAGGAGAGAGAAATGAGGGAGAACGACACATTAGTTGGAGAAGTTTTCAACGCGAATTAGCAAACTGAGTAGCATTAGCGCGATTGAAGGATGTCTCGAGAAAAAGAAAGAAACAGAGAGAAAAGAAGAACCAAAGAAAAACCGTGTGGGAGATCAAATGAAAGAATCACTGTGAGAGAATGGGATGTGGAATGGGGATAAGAGAGCAGTAAGGGGTTGGTGGACGATTGTACAAGGAATGGAAGCGGAATAAAACGGAAAAGATAGCGAAAGGAAAAAGAAAAAGAGAGAGAGGGAAACGAGAAACTGGAAGGGTGACGAGGGATGGGGAAAGAAGTGGCAGAGACTTACATTTCCCACGGGGTATCCCTGCTGCTCCCGGGCTCCTTACTTACGGATTGATACTCAATTTCCACCGAGTTTAGCCCCCATCGAGGGATCATTGCGCCAGATCGCGGGAGCTCCTTTCGATTTCGAATAAATTCGATAATGGCGAATAGGTAGCTGGAGTCGGACTCAGCGGGAGTGCGAAACCGATACCAGGGTCGGAGAGTTTCACGATCGTTTTACCTTAATCGAGCGAACTAGGCACCAGCTTAGCGTCGACGAATTTCAATGCCATTGTTGCATCCGCTCGTAGGATATGTAGGAATGACGATTCGCAGAAGTAAAAGCGTCAGTACGACTGGGTGATAAAGTGGATTGAAGGAATTTATGCGAATCTCTGTTGCGCATGTTGAATCGAATGTTACAAGATGTGAGGTGCATTGTGCAGTCTGTTCATCTAAAATTTATACACTAAGATGCAATTCTCCAATTTTTAATAAATTACTGATAGAATAAAATATTAATTTATTTGTTGCCGTTATGTTTAATGTTAAAAATATACAATAATATAAGAAATTATAAGAAAAATCTTGATAAAAATTAAAAATTTATAATATCAAATTGGAGAAAGTCCTGCGGTATTTTATTAGCTCAAAATTACATATAGAATATATTCGTTGCAAAATTTTCAACTATCTGACGTGAAGCTTAAAGTTTTTTCTAAAAATTTGTTTTAAAAAAAATGTTCTTTTTGTTACTAACAAGTAAACCTATCTTCCGTTACTTGTTGAATTTCATGAAACTTTGTACATTTGTAAAGCAGATGAAAATATTAGACATGTATTTTTTTATATCGGCAATGGTGCAGGTTTAAGGGTGCAAACTATCCTTATTGTGATAAGTATGAGTACTTAATTTCTTGCATTTTAGCTCACTCTATTACAGCTACTTCTGAATTTTAGATATGATAAGAGGCTTTTATGTTTCCTGAAAGCAAATCCAGTGTAAAAAATGTAGAATACAAAATGGCAGATCCAATATGGCGACCTGCTGAAAGAGAAACAATCTTATCCTTCTTTTTGCCAAACTCAGGAATAACCGATGAGGAAGTAATGAGAATCTATTTCCATTTCGTTTTTTTTTTTTGCTTTTGTTTTTTATTATTTTTTAAAAATATTCTTTTGTTTTTATACATTACGGTACAAAAGTGGATATTTACAAGAGAAGCCACTAAATTTTGATAATCCCGTAGATAATAGTTTCAAAAATTGTGAAAATTTCTGAGTATTAATGTGTAATAACATAGCATTCATAAAGTGTACTTAGTGTATAAAATCTTTATGTATACAAGAATTTTTTTGAATATCATTTCTGTAAAGAGTATATACAATAAAAAAATAGACATAGGTAAAAAGTAGCATAACTATAAACAAAAATGAAAAAGTTGTAAAAATATTTAAAAAATTATAAAAACAAAAAATATAAGAAAAATAATGAAAAATAAAAGCAAAAAATGACATAGGAATAGATTCTCGCTATCTCCTCCTCGTCAGTTATTCTAGAGTTCGATAAAAAGAGAGAGATAAGATTGTTTTACTTTCAGCAGGCCGCCATATTGAGTCTTCCATTTTGAATTCTACATTTTCTATACTGGATTTGCTTTCAGGAAACAAGAAAGCCTCTTATCATCGCTAAAATTCAGAAGCTGTAATATCAGTAGCTGTAATAGAGCTAAAATGCAAAAAATTAAGTACTCGTGCTTATCACTATAAAAGTAGTTTGCACCCTTGAATCTGTACTATTGCTGATCTAAAAAAATACGTGTCTATTATTTTTGTTTGCTCTACAAATGTGCCAAGTTTCACTAAATTCGGCGAGTCACAAAAAAGTAGGTTTACTTGTAAGTTACGTGCGGATTAACTAAAAGAGCATTTTGATTTTGATTGCTCATAACTCTATTAAAAATCAGCATTAAGAATCTGTTTTCTTAATTGCTGTACGATGATTTTTAATGGAATTATGAGCAATTAAAGTCAGAATGCTCCTTTTTACTTAACTCGTGAATAATTCAACAACAAAAAATCGTAGAAACATTTTTGAAAAATTTTGTAAGGAAAATTCCAAACTTTCACGATAGATAGTTGAAAATTTTCACAAATTTTTTTCGCACATGACAAATCCACAAAGTGAGAAGAAAAATTTCCCTTTTTTCAGCTCGTAATTTTCTATACATATTGTACAAATGACCAAATTTGCACGAATTAAAAAACTATGGTAATCTTTTGAAAGTAGAGATTTCAAGCTTTAAAATCTTTTTTTAAATTTAAATTTTGTTTATTTTTTATGAAGATATTGTATATATAATTTGAACTAACAAAATACCGCAGAACTTTTCCTCCAACCAATATCAGAATTGACATATTTAATACGATATATGAGCATGTCTTCTCGTTCGATCGCCAAACGTGTCTCGCTAACTTAGGAAACTCGTATCCTGGTCCTCGCGCGCGGCACAGACATTTACATCGAAACGGCCTTTATATTACAGCCATTATCGCAATCAAGAAGTTGGTACGGGTCCCGTTTCTCCGGGATTGCGAGAAGCGAAGGAGAACGCTCGAACGCCGCCGCTTACTTACTAATGAACCCCGGTCGATTCCCGGGGACGGGTAATTGTAACGCGTCCGAATTAAGTCCAGATGAAGAAGAAGTATGAAGTGCAAACGACAATTTTCCACGACGAATATAACAATGGCGTCGATGTAACGGTTCTGGCACACAATTACAGCAAATTATATAATATTAACCACGTTTGCGCTTCGTGTTCTCCTCACTGCCGCTCTCAAAGCGACCTACTCTGATCGCACACGCTAGTACGATCCGACATCTTCGTCGAGGCCTGTTATTCGGGCTCAGGAACTCGCGCAAAACTAATTCCAAGCCGCAAGACGAAAGTCGACTTTAATGACTGTCGAAAGTTACACATCCTTATCTAGATCAAACTTGGTGAAGACTAACCGGAAGGAATCATTCTGGACCACAGTACGTTTCGGCATTTTCATAATGCGTGTATATTATTTCTCATACGACTCATTATGACTAGAGTTACAAGATGTATGAAATTCTAAAATTAACAGATAGGCGAAATTTAGCTATCATATTTCTGTGCCTTCTCAAATTTTTATTAAAGAAACCATAAATATATAATTTTAATTAACGATCTTATAACATTAATTAACGATTTGTATAACAATAATATTTCATTAATTGATGAACTTACGGAACTAAATCCCATGACCTTAAGAAGCCAGACGGTGAGGGCGAGATTGAGAATGACGATGACCATAAGAGTTAACACGAGAGAATAAAGACATTTTTTCCTCCACCCATAGACCCCTAATCTGAAGCCACCTTTACATGGCGTGATACCGGAAGCTCGTTCTTCCAAGGCAGAAGATGCCGATCTCGAAGATCCCGCCGTCTGCCGTGCTCCACTGCGACGATTTGCACTGCCGGAAGTGCAGGGCTCGTCGGACCATCCTCCTTGACCTCTGGACATTCTAAAAGAATATAATTCAGGATTAATAAAATATATATCGATGAAGAAAAATTTCTGTTCTTAACAATTTCTTTCTAATTAATAAGTATTAATAATTAAACTAAATATATAATAATTAATTTATACTGGTGTAACTTCTAGAAACTTTTGAAAGAAAAATTTATTTAATACCTGTAATTATAGGTAATTACAAGTAAATTTAACTTTTCGAATTAATCGAAAGAAATCTGTTTTCTCGAAGCAATTGAGAATTTATTCTAGATACTTTGTTTTTCATTCTCTCCCTATTTGAATACCTTCATGCACGTTTTCGTGCTACAAGCGATTTCACGCCGTAAATTGGCAGATTACGGTTACGAAATACAAACGAGATGCGTGTTATAGCTACAGGTCGTTACACCGTGCAGTTGCGAGCCATTAATAAGACTACAATTACGAGGCTGTTCTTTCTGCCGTGATCATTTATCAACGGTTTATACCTCATTCTTGAACACCGGCTGCGCGGAATTGTGTTCGGGAAGGCGAAACGCGTCACGAAAGACAGATCTTCCGATTTTTTTTTCTACATTCCAACAACGTGAAATACTTTATATCAGACGTGCTCGGCCTGTAAAGATGGAACTTGCCGAAGATCACTTTTCGTAAAATCTTCCCCCGAAGTGATAATTTCATCAATTTGCTATGGGTCTCGCGAGTAGTGAAACGTTATGTTTTTTTCATGAGAAAAGCTGTCTAAGCTCTTTTATATTGCAAATTAAATTACTTTTGAAAAAAAAAATATTAATGCTTGTATTTGTATGTAAAAATATTACAGTAGAAAAAAAAATACGGGATATATGTCAAATTGATTATGCTCGAAGGACATTTGCATATCGATGCAATTCATTTTCCTCGGCCTCCTCGGCCTTTCGTCGTTCCCATCTCGGGGAACGACTTTTACAACACGATGAAACCAACATCACACCTTGAATTTACTCATGTACATGATATCATGATCGTTCATCGTATTAATTATAACGATAAATTAGGTTCGTTGACTGTCAAAAATGATGAATACTTTATATTTTAAAATTCTCTTACGTAAATTTATATTTTAATATTCAAAACGCATGTATTTTGCAAAGCAAATGTATAAAGAAACAGTTTATAATTGAGCAAAATAAAGTTATTAACAATATTTCATCAATTTATTATACGAAAAACATACATATAGAATTGAACGTTTCGGAACACACAGGTTCTCCTTTTTAGCAATAATTTAAAATTGATCGATATCAAATGATTAACATTACGTTTATAACGTTCGTTTATATAGTTCGTTGCATAGGAACATTTAAAATGGTTGTAAACATGAGAAGTGATTTGTCCTTTAGCCTTAAATTCCTGTTTTTTAATGTGAATGTATAGATGACATCTTTTTGGATAATGTTCGTCATTTATCAGAAAATGAATCGAAATTGAAATCGGGATGTATTTTAATTATAAATTATACGTTCTTCGTATAATAAATTCATGAAATATTGTTAATAACTTTGTTATATTTTAATATTTCCTCATGTTAATTGTAAGAAAATAGATTTATTAACTCTAACACAAATTGATAATAGAAATTTTATATTTTAAACATTAATATATATTCTAATAATTTTGTATACTTTTTCAATGTAAATACATTTCATAATTTCGACATTTTTCAACTAGAGACAAAATTATTTCAAGAGCTCTCTGAAAGAATGTTACATCCAACATATAAATTTTACAGGAAACATGTAGCATGTACACACACACACACACACACACACACACACACACACACACACACACACACACACACACACACACACAAAATACTTTTCTAAAACATCACTTTTCATAAAAATAATGGTTGCGACGTTTTTTCAGAGAGCCTTTTTTATTTGTTACAACATCAATTGATGCCAATTGATTTACGCTGGGTTCAATTGAATTTTTTTATTCTTTTCTAATTCTAAGAATTAAGAAAAAATATTAAATCTCATAAATCAGTCATGTAATAAGATACTTTAATGGCTTAGCAGCGAAATAGCTTGTCGGATTACGATACAGAAGTTAATACGCAGTTCTGCATTTTTATCGAATATCAGCGTCCAAAATGAGAATCACGGAACATGGAGACGGAATACGAAACAACGCGAATGAAAGGGAATGAGATAGAACTGGAACTTATGCAAAGCTGGCCGCAAAATTCCTGACGTAACTTTCCTACCTAATCCTAGAGCTATAAGACGAGAAAAGGATCCCTTCTATTTTTGCTTTTCAAGCCACAAGCCTCCTTCTACTTTTCTGCGTTTATCCATTTTTATTTTCATTTACGGAAGGAGAAGTGTCAGTATATAAAGCCGAAAGAGGGGTAGAAAGAAGAGAGAGAC
>NW_017305779.1:6701351-6701797 GCF_001594115.1 Trachymyrmex septentrionalis | reverse complement strand
AGAGAGAGAGAGAGAGAGAGAGAGAGAGAGAGAGAGAGAGAAGAGGGAGATAGACGAAGCTCCGAGAAGCAAGAGCTAAAATATTCAATGCCGACCTTCCATCCTTTTGTAGATAATTATGCTCCTCACAGGTATAAAGAGCTCCGTAGCTTGAAATTAAAAGCACTGGGGATAAACCAGTGCGGGAAAAGCGGCACGCGGTTGCTGCTTCCAATTTCCCGATACGATCATGCGATTTTCGACCGAGCGCCTGCAATGGTCTCTTTTCGATTGTTAGCATTTTAGCAATTTTTTCCTGTCAAGAGATGCGCTCATTTCGCCCTATTATTTCTGTAGATTTTGTTCTTTTTGCTACGATTAGTAGTGAATATGTTCTTCCTCGATTAATTCAATGATAGAGTTTATATTTAACGTTTATAACTTCCACACACATATAATGTTAATCC
>NW_017305779.1:6666632-6701251 GCF_001594115.1 Trachymyrmex septentrionalis | reverse complement strand
ATTTTACAAAAAAAAGCTCAGAACTTTTTTGTACACCTAATATAATGTTAATAACGCAATGTATTATTAGACCTTATATAATTTTTCGCGAGAGAAATATCATTCCCGAGTAAAAATCCAAGAAAATGATTTAATGTCGGACACGAAAGTCTCTCATTAGGGCCACCATAAAAATTGTAAATGAATTTCACGATATCCAACTTAAAGAAAAGAAAAAAGGAGACTAATCAGACCATGTGCTTTTTTTGCGCCATCGTGAGGGAACACTGAAAGTGTAAATTTATTTAATGCCCCTAACATATCTTTCTTTTTAAGTGCTCGCGGGGCACATAGAGGTTGGGGATAACCTACAGCACCAGAAAATGAGCATTATGAATTCAGGCTTCAAGGCACAATTATAACGCGGAAATATTTCATGGGCTATAAATAGTGCGTCGGACGTATGTTAAACGTTCGCCGGAACTTTTGACGTAACGCTAAGTTAGCACGGCGACCATTATTTCGCAGTCCGGAACAGAAAATGCATTATAAGTTACGAAATTACTACTGCTATAGTAACGCGGAGCAAGAATTGTTCAAGAATTCGTGCCGCTTATTGCTTGTATTTTACGAATAATTTTGCTTCTCAAAATTTCGAAATTACCGACGACACGTAAATCGATTGATATCTGTGCAAAACATTATTACTGTAGCACGAGACATGAGTCAGACAGCGATTCTTTTATTTCTCCATTTCGAAAGACGTGTTTCTACGTAACATGAAGTGGAAGCCGGACAGCCACATTCAGCACAAAATATACGACGCGGAAATACGCACCACTAGACAGTTTACTTTCGGCGACGAACAATGGCCAGCTTAATAAAATGTACGGTACGTACAATTACGGATATCATTTATTTCGCGCGGGTGACAACGATGGATTACAACGGCAACCGCAATTTAGATTCTTTGCTGCTGCGATCTCGGTGAGACTCGCCGCGCGGGATAGATTTATTTCCCGCTTTAAGCGCCTAAAAGCCCCTTCCCGGATGCAGATAGGGACGTTGAATGAATTAATCCATACCACATTTGGGTGGTTGTAAGAGTGTTTAAACGGGGCGGAGGCTGGGGGTGTTGGATGGAGGCCCGCTTGTACAGCAACCGTTGTTTAAATCGTAAGCCGAGCTTAAATTGTCTGCCATCCAATCCTAGGTTTGCGCTTGACTCAAGTTGCAGGCAGGTATAACTCGGCGTTATAACCGGCAGGAAGCATTATGGCTACCATTGTTCACTAATATCCCGCTTCCCGTGTTACCGAAGTTGTTTCTAGGACGCCGATGACAGCTCTTGCACCACGCGCGGTTACGGGACGCAACAAGCAGTACTATCAAAGGCCAAACCCGCGGTTTTAATAGATAGAACTCAGTCATGTGATCGTGATTCTTATAACATTTTTAGTATATAACATTTTGTTCCAAATAAACTACTGGAAATAATATTAAATATATATTGAGAGAAAATGCGATTAGAAAATAAATATTAAATCTTAAACTTGTACGGCATAAATTTTTGTTTGCTTCTGAAAAAAGAAACTCTTATAATATATATTAAAAATGACTTTAATTAAAAACAGTTTACTACTACTTGTTTATTCCAATTTCCGCTAATAGTATTAGTGTAGTTTTAATTTTCTAATTACGAGATCGAAAGAAACAATTTCCTCTGACCTAATTATTTGTTAAAAATTTGTAGTTAAAAATAGAAGTAATGAGTTAATCAAACGAAAAATCCTCTTCTATTCGTAAAGGTAAAAATACGCGGACGTTGGTTGTTCGAATGCAGTCGACTAAATCCTTCTTTGAAAAGGCAAGATATAGATAAATGTATAGATAAATGTATTTGTCGATAAATCCAAGTTCGATTCAAGTCCTACTTGACTTGAAATGTCGATCTCTTTGCAAGCTTCTTCGACCTAAGAATAAATGCAAGCAGATTTGACTTTACGATGATGACTGATAAAATGAATTGGATACGTACGCATATGAAAGGCAAAACGAAATTTTTGTCTGCAATTAAGAGAAACGAGAATTTATAATTTATATAATAATAATTTATTTTTTAACAAGCTTTGTTGTAATCGAATTTAATTTGCTAAAAAATATCTTTCCTTTATTTTTGTTTGATAAATTAATGTTTCTATATTTAAGCATTTCGCAAATGACGAATAATTTGTTATAAGTTGCTCAGTTCTGGAAGGCAGCTGATCTTGTTTTTAAACTCCTTTTCCAAATTTCGTACGTTCTCCATGAAACAATCCTCATGTATTTCAATCCTCAAACATAGACGTAACATACGCAGTTGCACGCACAATAGCGCATATGGACACGACGGAACAGCCTGACATGACAGAGGATTTGCTGCTGCTACGTCAAATCAAGACATCTCTATGCGAGCTCCTCTAGATAGGATGAAGATTCACGTAGCCACATTTGCGAGAGTGCAATGTACATGCAGATTGAATGATTCGCCAAAACGGACGTAGATAATTATTTCTTTACAATGTATCCATGTCAAGAAGCTGCGGCTTTATCGGATAGTTAGTCGATCACCGCACCCTTGCGGTCTTTTAGTAAAGTAGGAAGGGAGGGGAGTTAATTGGACGGTTTGACTTCTACATCGTTGATAATCCTCTCAGATGGTCGCGCCAAGCCCGCAAACCAAACATAGTTCAACCCGGATGGCCATTAATAGACTCGCTGCACCCCAACACGTCACCTTTTTACGTTTGCATGCCCTCCTTCTCTCTCTCCTCGCCTATTCTTTGGCGTATTGCTTTCCCCATTCTTTTCTTCCGTTATTCCTCGGCAATTTCCATAAAAAATGTTGGAGGTGTATGGTGCGCGCTATAGCAGGCGCCTTTGACTATATGATGACGTGACTAGTACGTCGCGGAAATTGCAAACCCTTCCTATTAACCTTTCTGTCGACTCTTTTCGATTTTACCGCGCCACGCGGTTCATTGGAGTAAAATTGAATCGGCCAACCATGGCGCAGCACAATGAGTCATTTCTCGCCTCGTGTCAAGCAAAAGCGATTTGCTGAAGTGGCGCGCATCTCGTTCCAAGCGTCATCATTATGCGCTACATTATGTGATCGCGTCGCTTTTCTCTTTTCAGCGTATTTTTGTTATTTGATAGATGGTTATTTAGATTTTCCATCATACAGATATCATTTCATTGTATGGTATGTACAAAAATAATTATATGATATATACATGTATATATATAATTATAAATATGGTATGTATATATATATATTTATTGCTATTTTTTTTACTTATATAATGTTAAATGAAAACGAATGATTTCAACAATTTCCACAAGCGTTGAGCGTTCCATCAGCACCGATGAGGACGTTGGAAGTTCCAAGCACCAACTCAATGCGAGAAGACAGGGAGACCGCAACGAAGACAGAAAGATCGGACGGAAAAAGAGAGCGCAACGTTCTCGAATCAAGACATTAAAGGTTCGATATTTCCCGAGAGTCGTGCGAAACCCCTTAAGAGAGGTCAGTTATTGGCCGCGCAATTCAATCAAAAGATCAAACATCGAGGGTCCTCTCGCCTCCTATATAGAGAGTTACTCAGAAATCATAACAGCCATCTTCTCTCACTTGATCCATGATTATTTTCAAAACGTGTTTCCGCAAATTCGTGCCAAGTTGAAGGACAAATTACGTTTCCGTAAAATTCCTTTCAAGGGAATGAACAAAATTGCTCGAGAAAAATCTCGTTTTTTTTTTGTAGTTACGCGAATCTCGCAAATTTGCAAATTTGCCACTCGAGTGTTTCATTTCCGTAAATTCCGCTTCGAAAATTCGGGATATCGAACCGGATTGCGAGAAAAGTAATTGAAGTAACGGATTACGGGTTACCTACGGCTAATTAAAGCCAACATGGTGCACGGCCGCGCATCGTAATGAAGCACGCGTGAGAGATTCCGCGGAGTACGTAATGTCGGTAATTTGCGCTCGCGGCAGCCATTAGCGGTGGTAATTTGCAACGAAAATAAATACTTTATTTCGTTTGCCAGCCTTCGCGCCCTCTACGCAACCGGGGACACGATGCGGTCAGCGCGTTAATAAATTTGACACGCGAAACGGCGAAAGCAGAAACGTTGCGCTTAATGCGCAGATAGGCATTTGTGGGCTAATCATTCGGGAATCATCGATTTATCGCTCGACGGCCGACGAAGTAAATTAAAAGAGCAGGTGCGCCGATTATTAACGCTCGTTACCGCGTCTCGCTGAATACAGTTAGCTGTATGTATGTCGTTAACATCAATCATCGTCATTGGCGTTTCACCCCCGGTTACACGACGTTGATGAGACACGCGACACGGCATTAATACCGCGTAACATCTTGCGGGCGTTGTACGCATCTCGCTACGCTGCAAATCTATGCTCTCTAAATAATATCGCGGCTTGCTGTCATGATATTTCTTATGTAGCTTGCAAAATCCTATAACGATCATATATTTATCAATTATCCGCTTATGCTAAATATTGTATATAGACATTTACAAAAATTAAAAAGATTAATTTTTGTATGGAATAATGCAAGATTGTTAAAAGAGGAAATATCGTATTTTTTCCACTCTGATCGTTATTGATCAGATTATAGATACTTTTATTCTGAATGTTGTGTGTGTGTGTCGAATTAAAATTATTAACTATAGTTAATTGAAAAGTGTGAATTATCGAGTGGATGATTAATACGAATTATCTCGTTCGAAAGTTTAATATTTAAAATCCGATGCGTGATTTTTACGTGAAGTTAAATCAAAAGAATCTTCAATTGTATCTACGGATGCTATCGCTGCTTCAAGTAATCTCACATTAGCCTAGTTACCAGCAAAACGTTTTGCAGCCACCCAGTAGAAGAGTTTCCACGCGCCTCGCTTCTTTTCTCATCGTTTCTCTTCTTTCTCCCTCACTTTCTGGCTCCATTACACCCTTACTTTGGCTGCTTACCAGAATCACTTCGAGAGACTCCCGGTATTTTCGTACCGCTCTGGTTCAACAGTCTCAACGACCATAAGCCGCTACTCCTATTTTTCTGGTCGAGATAGAGTGGATATAAACAAAGGTCCGATAAAGATTTTAGTTTCTCGAGCAATTTTAAACAACGGGAAATTACTTTTACACATCTATTTTTTCAACTTGGACTCATTTTTGTTAATTATTAAAATATTATAGCGTTAAATTCTCTAAATTAGTCTAAATAAACGAAGCTCTGTTAAGTTTTTGAATATGAGAAAGCTCTTTTGTGATTCTGAAAATAAAAAACATTTTGAATATTTGATTTAGAAACTCTGTCACGTTAAAACATGAAATACAAAATATCTATCATCATACAAGTTATTTTTAATAGTTTAGTTGTACAGAATGCCGCAATTTTGAGTAAATATTTGATGGATTAATTCATCCGCAGATGAAAAATATTTGTTTGTTGAAAGTTTAATCTCACGGCCGCAGAAATAGTTACAGATTGTCTACGAAGAGTGAAGGAATAATTAATTTTATCTATATAAAAATGCATATGTATCTTTGTATATTTCTAGTTTGATCAAATAATTCCAGTACAATTTTTCTTCAATAAAACATGACTTTATTGTTTTCGCGAATGTCGATAATGGTCCTGATGGCTATCTGCTACATATTTCAATGTTCAATGCTATGTGTCTATTACAGTCCATTATTTATAGTTAAAATTATTTTTAACGTAAAATTTCGCGCAGAGCTTAATTGACGTATTCTCAGGGTTGTCTCGATGTACTTAATTATTTCGCGGGATTATCGCATTAAGTACGTACATTCAAGGCAGTAAGAGCATTAGTTCTCGTTCTTGTCTCATTTATCCCCGACATGGGGATAGCCCCGATGGGCGGGCGGACGTTTTCGTTCTGGATGTTCTCGAAATGACTTGACGTCGATAACGTTGACAGATCGAAAGATAACGAAAGCACTAATACTCGACTCACAGTTATCTATCCATCATTATTCGCTTTCGTTAATATCATCATTCACATCTGGGTAATACGCGATTAATCTATTTTTTGTTTGCTAATTAATCATTTTTAATAGCATCAGTCGTTGTGTTTATTTGAAAATTTTATATACTGAGAAAAAATATATTAAATTATAATTAATATTTGAATAGTGCTAATTAAACATCTGCTTGCAGTAAATATTTATTCGATAAAAATAAATAAGAGTTAAATCATATTGATGGTTTTATATGAAATAAATATGTATTTATATTTAGTAATTAATTTGCACAATTTAAATAAATAATTTTTTAAAATTCAGTATATATACATATTTTTTAGTGTACTACACCCAGAGAAATGTTTCTTTGCAATACGATTAAAGAAAAAATGTTTTTTATTTGAACATTATTTTTTTAAATCAAATAAATTTTTTAATTTGATTTTATTATAAAAAAATGATGCTTAAATCAAAGAAATGATGTTCAATTAAAAAAATTTGTTCTTTAATCGTACAACTAAGAAATATTTCTCTGAATTGAAGAAATCTTTTTCTGGGTGTATCATTAAACGCGAGATATGAAGCCTCATTTGTAAAAGCATTATTTAAAATAAACAAAATAACAAAAATAAAAAGAATCATTTTTATTCAACTGTTCATGTATCGATTCTGATTAGAAAAATATATACAATATCATTTTTCATTATTTATAAATACGGGTGCGCAAAATAAAATTTTATTTGCGCGATGAGATTTGTAGATAAAAATAACTTTAAAAAAACTCAACGAAGAAAACACACTCTGGAGAAAAACAGAGCTAAGGCTATTGATCCAAGAACGGCACGTTTCTACGAGTCCGAGGAAATCGGTTTAGAAACCGGAAGGGAACCGCTTTGATCGCGTTACCGGTTCGATCTCACGGATTATAGTCGATCTCCTTCTCCCTTTTTTCGCTTTTTACCTCCTTTCCCATCCCTTATTCGTATACGGTCTTCTCGCCAAACTCGATATTTCGACTTCAACCCTAACTTGGCTCGAGGAAACCCTCAGCTTAACTTACCTCGTAAAAGGATTTACGGCAAACCTTAAATTTGACTTGATTTTTTGTGCAATGCAAATTAGCCTTTTAAGTGTCATCTACATTAAATAAAATCCATTTTAAATAATATAAGCTACGTTAATTCAAGAGAGAATTCTATCGTATTTATTATTTTTATTAGTGTATTTTAATACGTATTTTTGTGTGCTTTGATTCTTTAAATATTTTTTATTACATTACATAAAAGTATAAATAGATAAAGCTATATGTTCTAATTTTTTACATCACGAATTTATGATATAGTTTTATCTATTTATAATTTTTTGAAATGTAATGAAAAAAATATTGTATGTATGGTATGTATTATGTAATGTAATAAAAAAATACAATAGAAATTCGGTCTGAAATCTGAACATTAAAAATAATTATTACAGTGTACTGAGTCCATTTTCATAATACATAAAACCTATATGCGAAGTGTTTTGAAGGAATATTTCATTTTTAGGACGAATTTTCCGAATTAGTTTGTGGGCAAAATAATGAATTACGCTATATTTCTCACGGTGAGGACATTCGCGAAATCCCACTGTAGGCTGTCTACAGTATTTGACAAACGAAAGGCAACATCTCCGGGCGGAGACAGCAAGATATCTTTGCTGACTTTTGCCTTTGGTGTCGTTGACATTTCCCATCGGGCCTGTGGCTTGGCATTTCTACCCCGAGACCGCAAAGGCGCATCTTCGAACGAACGACCCCCGCCTCGACATTCACTTTATATGCGCGAGTATATACCGCTACTTGATACCCGTAGCGGAACGCACCGCGAGTGTTGAGACATACCTATTGAAATAAAATAGATGACGCACTTCATGATGCATTAATATTAAATTTTTTTTCACGAAATTTATTTTAAAATATTTCCAGGCTAATTAATTTCTAACGCAGAAATTAGGATTGCAGCAAAAAATTGTTATGTCGCAGGAGAACAATGTAAATTACATACACCGCGAATCGTTAGTTTACACGGAGGATGCGAATTTTGATACAGACACACAGCTATATTATATAATGAAGTCTACAAAAGTTCACGCGTTTCATGATTTCTCGCGTATCGATTTCGGAATCAAAATATTTGCACACTTATTGTGTACAAAACTCTGGCAGCTAACACACTTCGCGTACCACGTTCATCGTTTTACCGTCGATTTTAAATTCATTTGAACGCGGAAATAAAAATCTCGCTCAATGCGCAGGTCGACCCCGTTCCTGCCGCACGTTTTCTTCAGTACACCAAAATACGTGGAATGGAAAAACAGCAGAATATTTTTCATGCTACATGTCGATCAGAATAGGCATTTGTATTCATGCCGAGCTCGCAATATATATTTCCGAAATATTACTTCAGGAGCGAAATATTGATTCTTGCGGTGAATATATGAGTTATCGTGGGAGTAGATATTAATCGTAGCTTTGTTGTTTACGACATATATCGCGCTTTTATGTGAGATGATAATAATTAACTTGTCCTCGAAGAATATCTCGTATACGCCTGGATTCGTATACGGCCTAGAATCTCCATCGTAAACGTTATCTGAGCATGTCTAATAGTATACGGTCGCGGTCATGGTGCATATGCACACGTATAAAGTTAAGAGCGTTAGATATGACATATGCGTACACATAGTGATAATAATTAAACTCAGTACGGACTTTGTATAGCCGCAACGTAATGCATCTCGAAATCGTAGAACAGCATCATCAGTTCTAGTCACATATCGTGAGCTGTAGCCGCATGTTGGGCTATAAACCAGCAAGTGTACGATGCGGCAGTTAAAACCGCTAGATAAGTCACCCAGTATCCTCCTCGTAAATCCTTAATATTTCAATTAACTTCCGTACTCGGGTATTAAATCCAGAAACGGAGAAGAATTGCAGCACAATGTTCGCTTTCAAAAAAAAAAAAAAAAAAAGAATTCTAAGAATGGTTAAAAAGACTTCTAGCTAGAATTGTACAAAAGATTATCGGTTAAAGTAGTAATGCGCAACCTTTTTAAAGATCCAAAATCCTGAAAAATCAGGCAAATGAGAGTGTAACGCAGTTGTTGGAGCATGATCAAATAATACTGTCAATTACGTTTCAACTTTTTAGAATCATCATCAGCGTTAATACAGTTCTTGAAAAATATGAGAGCTGTGTGAGAGATGTGAACAAATAATTAATATTGTTTCTGTAATCACATCTCTCAGCATCAAATGAAATGAATTGTATAAGATTGCAACGAAATTCATATACCTCACTTAGGATCTTTCAATTCTTTAGTGGCTGCTGTTGATGCATGAGTGATGTTTCATATTTTTGAAGAACTGTATTAACGCTGATGATGACTCTAAAAACAGTTGAAACGTTCGTTTTTATGAAAATACATGCAATCAATTACTGCACTGATTAACAGTATTATTTGATCACGCTCCAATAACTGCGTTACACTCTCATTTGCCCGATTTCTCAGGATTTTTTATTATTTGGAAAGTCATAAGGAAATTTTAATATTTCCGTTATTAATTTAAGAATCATTTTCAGAGAATCATTTTTAGAAATAAGCAAAATCTTTCGGATCGTATAATGTTTATTTTGTTACATAAAATAGAAAATATGATTTTATATTTTTATCTACGAGTTGGCAAGCCACAAAAAATTTACAGGTGGACCATATGCAGCCGATGGACATTACTGTGTTAAAGAAACAGAATAAACCAGTCAGATTTTACGCACAGCGTATTTTTACGATGATCAAATGTCTGCATTATCGCAAATAATAGGATGCGGGCTTGATATGGCGTGACGCACGTCGGCGCTTTTTCACGCGAGCGCGTTTTATTAATTTTCCCTTGTTAGAATTTATATCTTTAATCATAGTTCTCGATCATCGTGGCTCACCGTTGTAACACTGCGGACGGTCTCGCCATCCCGCTGAATTATTCCTCGGAAGGATCATATTTCTTCCCGCATACGCTGCATTTCAATTGGTCCGCCTTGTACGCGTTACCTCGAAACTTCCGCGGTTTCCATCGTGCATTTTATTATGGCGCATCGCGCGCATTCTATCTTGCCGGGTATTAAAATAACACCCCACCGCCCTTTCGCGGCTGCCGCAACCGTAATACAACTCTTTCCCGAAGGCGTGCGAATACATAATGCGTCTTAAGTAAATGCCTCCCGCAAATTACGAAGGCACGGGAGAATTCTGATTACACTTACGTAAAGTGCGTTAATATTTCTCCGCTAATAATTAATCGTTCCGCAAAATATCCATATTAAGTATTCATCTAAAAATATATGAAAAAAGGATTAGCTTTTGTAGTTGTTACTTAGGTTTTGTTTGATGTATTGAAATATGGACGTAAAAATAATTTTGTTGGGCTATCAATAATTATGCAGGACGCTCAAATTAAAAAATCAAAATTTTTCGCAGCATTGCTCATACTTGAAATTCCTACGTAATTATTTTAATTCAGCAAAAAATTACTTTCAGATACCTTAATAAATTTGTAAATAATTCAGCCAAATTGTTTTTCCCGTGCACATTGTATATATTTTAGAATTTCGCTATATAGTTTACACCACAAGTTATATCTCAGAAAGTACTAATTTTCCTCATTTTCTCGATGAAACGTGTTTTACGTAACGGCGTACTCTCTGCTCGAGTTCCTGCGGGAGTCCTTAAGAGAGGTGGGCAACGACGGTAACTAGCGAGACGAAACTGAGGGCAGAGAATGGAAAGACGTTTTCCTCGGGCCGATGCACGTGGGATTTTCTATGATCTAAGACCTCCTATATCCTATTTTCTCGTCGCTCGCACCTGCGCCGACCCGTGGAGTTTCGGTATCAATGAAAATAACGCGTTGCATCGATCACTATGTATGTACATCTCGATACATCGACCGGAACATTATGGTCTGTGTATCGCAAATAAAACGGTTAAGGAAGAAGATCGGTCAAGCTGCCTGAGGTCTTCAGAATTTCCGCTCTCTAAGAAGTACACTACTTTCCCGGATAAACGGACTCATTTGTTTTCTTTATAACGCTTCTCATGCAACTGTGAAAAATGCCCCGTCGGGCCCGCAGAATAAATTCTTTGTTTATCTACGTTGTTCACCAAAGCCCGTGTTTCTAATTAACGGCATCGTAAATCGAATTTTTTTGTGCGTACGCGACGTAAACAAGTATTTTATACGTGTGCTTTTTGTGTAATATTAACAATACTCATAATGGCAATTAAATATCCATTAGAGATTGTTTAAATATTCGCTTAATCCTACAACCATTCGTGATGTAGTTATTGTTATCATCATATGCAAATAGAACCAGGACACAAAAATAGACTGTTTTTTTTAAATATAATTGAAATACGTTGTTATTAATGTACAAATCAGTTTTTCATTCCACGGTTTCTTTTGCTATCGCTTCAGTACGAATTACCATTCCACAAAGTCCACGCAAATCTCGGCGTAGCCGTCAACGCGCCATCCGCCGTCTTGTTCCCAAAGTCAGCATCCCCGTGGTGCCCTCCCCACCCCTTGACGGGGGTTGAATTTATAACGAGTGCTGCCGAATTTATGAGACGGTCTTTTCCCGAACGGGGTGCGAGCCAACGGGGGGTTGTGCGGGGGAGGGCTGGAACTAGCAGGAGTTACTGTCAGAGCCGATGGAAAGTTGGAAACGGAGGATAGGACGTGGGTTCGAAGGGAATAGGGAGGATAGGTGCAAATGTAGACTCTAATCCGAGGCCGCGGTGAGCCATCGACAGAAAGATTTATCTCGACGAGGTTGGCGGTGCCACCCTTTGCCATGCTCCTCCATCGTCCTCCTCCTTCCGATCGCCCTTTTCGCCACTTCCCCGTGGAAATCCCTCCGTTTGACGTTCTGCTCGAATTCAGTCCGGAGAATTAAATTCAACCACGAGGTGGTTAGCAATATTTTATGTTCTAACTCTGTTCTACCCCATGGCTAGAGTTTTGTGCCTATCCTCGCGTCACATTTCCGCGACTATCGCCACGTGCAACTTCGCTATGTAATATGCGCGTTAAAACTGATGGGAAATGGACAACTCGTTTTTTTACAAAATTTTATGGTACCGTTTATTTTCCAATTCTACATTCTTCGCGAATATGAAACGTATTTATACGCACTAACGAGAATAAACATCAATGTACACATAAAATAGATGAAAAAATAGAGGAATATATAATAGATAAATAAATAATAAATGATGAAGGGAACAAAATAAAATGTCAATATAACAACATCAATAATAATAGGCACTATAGAAATGTAATATTCAAATAGAGGAAAGTGGGGGAATACCTTTAATAAGGCGAATACCCCTAATAAGGAAAAAGTTTAATAAAGTAATGTTATTTATAAATTAATATAAGAAGTCTTTTTTCGAAAGATATTCTAGTTATTTAAACAATATCAATTAACATTCATATATTATTAATATAAACTCTGTAATTGTAACAAAAAACAAAATCCTTGTCGTTTGGAATTATCATCACTACGAGGGATAATACCGAATTAGCTTTATTTTTGGTTTAAAATTGTAGTTTATATTATTAATATACATATATTAACGTTAATTATATTGTAGTTAAAAAATGAATATCTTTTGAATAATGATAATTATATAATTGGTAAATAAAGCATCGATTTTATTTAACTTTTTCTTTAATAAGTCCCAATATATTCACAATTCTCCCATTCTTTCCTATTATCAAAATCGTTAAAATCGTGAAACGATATTTATCTTAAACAGCATGCATTCCACAATTACGTATTATAGGATGGCACTAAAGCATAGGTATATCGAATTATTACTCAATACGAGAAATGAGAGATTAGCATCACTCTAATATATTATCGTTCGTTCGTAATAATATCGTTTACGTTTACTCCGTGTTTGTAATATTACCCTACATTCTCTACGCTGATTAGATACGAAGATGCAGAACAGAGAATGCAGTATCAATCATAACGATCAAAATATTTTCCAAGAGAATCTCGGAAAGCTGTGGTTGCACTATGGTCAATACTAGAACTTTCTATGCTCTTCGCGGAAAATCGAGTCGATTCGATATTAATTCCCGTGTAAAGCTGAAATGGCAATCCCTCTATGGTCGCGCCTGCCACGAGCATAACCCGCATCCATACTCTCACATATTTCCCTGTCACATATTGCTCTCGCCCTTCGGCCAAACTAATCGAATGAATAAAATAGCGGGTTAACGAACAATTCGGATCCCACTTGGCAGCGGCGTGAAACTTTGCTAATGGAATCGCATCCGCTTGTAAAGGAAATATTAAATGCTCGTCCTGTACGATCACAGTGTCGATCCTGCGGTGCATTGCATGGATAAAAATTCGTCGAAAGATTCTATAAATTATAACGAATATTCGATTGAATATTATACATAATATACATTCATATTTTGAAATCTTTTCGAAAATTAAAAACTTTTTTCTGCAAATTTGCAAAAATTGTTAACGTTAATACAAATTTTTTTTATTAAATATATTTCTTTAAAAGTCACCAGATAATAGCAAAAAGTGCATTACTAAATATTATACGTTGAAAATTTTCTTACATTACGAGCGGTGAAATTGGAGCGAGATAATATGACTAAAATAGCAATTAAGGAGCCAAGAATTGCAGGGAAGTAAGCGGAAATACGAGCGCGCTTTTTTTTTTTTACTTTTCTCGCATGAACGTTCCCCGTCTTTTCTTCACGGAGCGAATTTAAAGCAGATTTACGAGGGAAGCAAATATTAATAGGGGCTCAGCGTCAAGACCGACATTAATTAAACTGATATGAAAGAAAGCATACTTATTTTACTTCTTGCGCGCGATGTAAAAGCTAACGCAAACAGTCACCTATTTTACACGAACACACAGAGGGAGAGCAAAACGATAGTTTTAAGTACTGAAGTCGAGTATTTACACGGAAGTGCGGAAACTTCCAACAGACGCGCTTCGTTCGGGCGAAGCTGCCTTCCGGGTCAGTGGACTTCTGATAACGCTTGATTAATTTCGTAAGAGCTTACGCTCGCATTCGACAAAGTTAGGCTAAACGGATTGTCGTCCGGCCGGCGTGGCATGGTCTGATGTACAATGTACGTACAATTCCGGCACTAACGCGTCGCGGACTGACGGGGTAATGTGATTCTGCGTTGCGAGCTGAGGGTCAGTATCCCGTCTCTCAACTCGACACGTCTCTACTGTAGTCCATTTCTGACTCCGTCGGAATAATCCTCGTAGCAGAATACGCTCTTCTCGAAACTACGGATACATATTGTTACAAATGGATAGTCGGTTTAAATTCGAGACTGATAACCGTAAATCGACTCCAATATGCTTGTGTCCGGATTAATACCTCGTTATTTAGTTACATTGAAATAATAATTTCTTTGCTATCGGATTCGCAAAAAAATAACAAAATTAGAAAGATACAATTTTATAATAAAAATAGTAGAAATCATTTCAAAGTTATATGAGTACATATGATAGTGTTTCCGTGCTTATAGATAATAATAATAGTTAAAAAAGATAAAGTAATTAAATAGGATATAAGTATAACTAACATTAACTTAAGCTTGGAATTCTTTTATTACGCTTATAATAGATCCAAAAGATCATAGGCTGGAAGTAATAAATGTCAATATATGATTTTCCTGCAAAGTTCAAATGAAAAAAAAAAAAAGAAGTATATTTTGTTCATTCCACACCGAGAGCGTGCTTCGGCTTTCGGCCACTTGCTCAAAACGATTTATCTTTTCGAGAAACTGTCGCGGATTCATCGCAGGACTAAACTTTTCCCAGCAAGGTCAAAGGTCGGATCTGTCGGATGGCCGGGTGAACGAGCAGGATAGGTTGGAGACGGTACAAGAGATGGAGAGCGAGAAAGGGAGTACGGCAGAAAGACGGAGGCAAAGCGACATCCGAGACGGAACTCAAACATTGGTGTATCCTCCGACTCACCCTCTTCCTTTCTATGCCACCCATCTAACCCTTGCTACCTGTATACACACACTTAGGCACACATTTGCGCGAGAATACCGCCCGCAAAGTCAAGCCATGCCGTACCGTTTCTGTGTGCCATCACCGAGCTTATATTATCCAGTTACCCGTGAGGCTTACTAGCCAAACAAACGTATAAACTGCGGTCGAATTCCGTGGTCTTCGAACCATCTCTTCCGCTCCCTTCACTACCTATTGTCGTCCTATATATGTCGCTCCGCTTTATAAACCATTCGCCTTACTTTCTTATTTTCATTGCCTATACAACAAAGCTTTACACACAGTAGAACTTTATTCTTACTTCTCGTAACATCAACACTGCACTTGGTAATCGATGTAGCGCAGATAGATGAGAAATGATTTATTATGCCAAGCTTATAATTTTTTATCGTTGCATGCAGTTGGTGACAAATCACCAGCTTAAAATGTTTCGAGGAAAAAATTCAATTGTATCGATTTAAAAATAAACTGTTAACTTTAAAAATTGTAACACACAAAAAAAAATGGTTTTACGCTAAAAATGTAGCGAAATACAGACCTGCAAATAATTTTGTTGGACTATTAAAATAATTATGTAGGACGCTTAAACTAGTTGCTAGAATGTTAAAACTTTTTGCAGCATTGCTCGTCATGCTTGAGTTTCCTATATAATTATTTTGATGGTCCAACAAAAAATTATTTTTAGATCTGTACCTAAATTTTTTAGACACTTCAGCAAAGTTTGTTTTTTAATGCACGTATTCATTTCTTTTCAATAATACTTTTTCAAAAAAGTCCGACAAACGTTGATAATTTTCCCAATTTGTATCTGCGATATATCTTTGACACTCGGATTGATCGTAGCAATCTGCGATTTTACCAATGAAGACATTTACAAAGCGCCGCTCGGTATGCCGAGCTCTCGCCCCGTCAGTGACGACGGCTATTCTCGTGCCGGCCCTAAGCGTGCCTAACAACAATCTTATCGAGAAGTTATCAGCTGTCTGCCATAACTATCGATCCCACGGGTGCGCTCTCACCGTTCGTCGCACGCGCGTATTGAATCTTCGGGAGATTCGTCGGGAGATCAGGTTTGAAGCCGGACGCGACGATCTGCGTACCTCGAATTACGATCCAGAGTAAGCGTTTGAGGGGGGTTGTTAAGACAGGCACGGTGGACTGCGCGCGTCTGGAATCCCGAGGCGAGACCCCCCGAGAAAGCTCGCTCTCCGCAGGTAGGGTAATCTCTACCTGCCATGTACGTCGGCTCGCCTACGAGCGCGAGTTTTAGGTCCGGGTTAGCTGCGGAACTTCCGTAATCCAATGGGCACGTATCCGTGCTCGAGATAACGTTCGTAACCGGGACGATTCTCTCATCTGGGGTACCGAAATCCTCGTAGATGTCGTTCTCTCGTCGCGCCGGCGGCACCTACTTCTACGTGACGTCGACCCTGTCTCGGTAGTCCCGAGCCACTCTCGCTATACTCACTCGTAGATTGCGGTCCGAATTACTTACACTAGATATCTAGAAATCAGCTTATCTCACACAGCGCAAATCGTAATATTATTGAATATATAATTACGAACATACTAAAACTAGTCTTTTGTAAAATTAAATAAACCTTAAAGCTTAAACGGGAAATTTTATTACAATAAAATTAAATAACACTATTCTCAAATAAAAATCTATTCATTGAGGAAATAAAGAAATAAAAATAAAAATGATAAAGAATAAATGATATCTTCAAATGAAATTAAAAGCATTTGTAGTAGTATTTGTAGTTAGTTGAGATACTAATTTGATGTAGGAAAATAACGAACATAATTCAAGAACGTGTATTCATAGCGTTTTAATTCGATGTAAGCGGCATACGGATTATTTTGTCACTCGTTAATGCCTGTTAGGCAACCACCATCGAGTAGCAATTACTGGGATTCGATAAATAAATACGAGGGTTGTGGAATTCGAGAGCCGAACATTTCCCCGGTCTTCGTAAAATCCCTCGAAACGATAAATTATTCAGTCGCTCTACTTGCGAGGAAACCAGACAGAAACCGTCGAGAACCACCTCGACAAGTGTCGCCGTGTCCGTCCCGTTTTATCTCGGCTGCTTTTTTTTTGCGTCCCTTCTTTTGCAAACGTTCAACGTACGTCTCCGGACACGAACGCGTGTACTACGATTGTAGAAAAACGTAACGGTGGAATTGTATTGGTGCGGTCATTGCAGCGGGCAGATTACGCAGTGCAACCCCGACTGAGTTTCGATGTAAAGCACGTTCGGCACGAAGAATATGTAAACAATGCTAATAAAACGTTATTTATTGCGCGTGCAGCGCCGAGCTTATTTTATCATTGTTTTTTATGCAATTTATTCATCCCGTTTATTTCGCGTTTTTTTTCCCCTAGATTTTTTGCGCATTAAAGCGCGATGTATTCTTGGTTTTGTCGCTCTCGGGCTCAACATTAGTACAAATACCGTAGTGGAATCAAATCTGACTCGAGCACAGATATTTGATAAAAATAACATAAAACGAGACAACAATTTGTCCCATTGTAAAAGCAGGAAAGACAAAACTGTGTATTCGCCCGAGAGAATTTTCTGTATAAAATTATTATTCGCTGTCGGAAATTTTCTAACTCTCGCTACGTGCCGGAATTGTCAGTGCACCGAAACAACATATATTTCGGAAATAGCAGCGCAAACTTCGACTAACAGGTATCGAAATCGCGTCTCTAAAGCTGTCTGAGAATTCGCCGGTCGACAGCTGCTTGTATCGTCTTCCTCCGTCTACCTCTCGTCCTTTCTCGAGTTAAGCTAAGTAATAAGACAAAGCGTCTCGGTACACGTCACAAGGACTGTCGCAGGGCGATACAACGCAATGTTGTTTTCGCAAGCACTATCAGTGTTGCTCATTCGAAAGTGGAAGAATAAAAATGAGGGAGAAAGAGAGGATAAAGCTGAGAGAATGAGCCTGGCGTGCCCAAGAAAGTGCGAGAAATGCACAAGAGAATGACGCTGTATAAAACTGACAGAATGGGTTAACTCGGCTAGGTATACGTATACTCAGTGAATACAGTTTGGTTCCGAGTGGGATTCGACCTAAACTTTGTTTGTCACCGCGTACGCTACCATCCCCGTCACTCCAACAACCCTTTGCTCTCCCTTTCTCTCTCTCTCTCTCTCTCTCTCTCTTTCTCTCTCTCTCCGTTTCGCTTTCTTTGTCGGCACTCCAACGAAGCCTTAATACCCGTTACAGTTTCGCACCAGGACGCACGGTATGGTTATTCCATTATCCTGCCGAGAGGCAACGTTCTCTTTCCACCGAAAACACCCTCGTGGAATACGAAGACTTTCAAGATAACTGACGGCATAGGTATACATACGTATACATACTTTAACTTTAGCTCGTTCACTTTAGCTCATTCACCTAGTCGTCTCTCTCATCTGACAGCGGTATGGGTTGTTTAAACGTCCGTCGTTTTCCCGCGTGCATCATGTATCCTGCTTATTTCAAACGTCCTGCACGTGGTAATCTCGTTCTAGCTTGCTCACCTTCCTCAGAATCGTCAATCCACGCAAAGGAGGAGACACTCAGATTGGTTTTGTCGCTAATTAATCGCGTCACGCAAACATCTCAGAACTTTGCTGCTCGAGAGAGAGAGAGAGAGAGAGAGAGAGAGAGAGGTTCTATTAAAGCTTACGTTTCTCCAAAAGCTTTCTCGAGCATCTCGATTTTGCTCTGCAAAGTGCGCACGGTAGTTCCCCGGAGTGTCTCTGCTATTTACTTACATCGTCATCTCCATCGACATACATACATACAATATATGTTTGAAGACTTTTATAGAGGCGCTAAACAGGTCAGCTTCTTAGAACATTTTAGATATTGATTAAATGTTGTATTTTAGATAAATAGTATCTATTTTCGTGTCAGTGATAATATTTCCGCAAAACACGATAACATCTGAATTTAAAATACAAAATCAATCACTTGTAAAATTAAAAATTCTATTTGTTCCATTGTTTGCATTATTTAAGCATGTCTGGCTTTTGCTTTAATCGATAAGTAATTATTTCTGTTTTTATTAATTTATTTATCGACAAATTTCCATTCGATCACAATGATCTTTAATTAGTTCTTCAATGTTCTAAAAAAAGCTTGCGGACATACGAAGCTCATCTTTAACGAGGACAAAGGATGGTAGTGGCGAAAATTAGCCAATCCCGCGCATAAAGGATGGTAATACATAACGACGGCGAGAGTGGTAGCGCGAGATAGGGCCAAAATTACTCTGGAGGACAAAATTTTCGTTCTTTCCTCATCTCTCCCTCTTCTTTTTCCTTTCCTTTTTTTCTTTATCTCGTCGAAACGAGAGGCGAAACGCTACGCGAAGTAGAAAGCTTGTACACGATGTAGCTACTTTGAGCTGAGGAGGGATCCTTCGAACGGAAGAGCCACGGCAAAGCCGATATACGACGTTTCAATTTTCGCCCTCGTCCAGCTTTTTCAATCCTTACCATCTCGCCGACAAACTACGGTTCTCAGGATAAAAACTAATATTCCTGCCTTGGAAACTTTCTAAAGCTGCTCCGTATTCGTTGACGACAATGGCGACGACGACGATAATGACGAAGATGAGGACAACGCGACGCTGCTACTAGTAAGTGACTGAGCATCAAGTATATACAGCATGCGTGATAATACGATCGACAATATTGGATCTATTAGGTAAGAAAATAATGTCAGTTTTCTGTATTACTATTAAGAGCAGTTGTAACTTCATTAAAAAAATAATCAAAATTTAAATTTAATAAAAAAAAAGTTTTTTATATTAAAAAAAAAAGTTTTAAAGCCTAAAATCTCTACTTTTGAATGGTTACTATATTTTTTGAGTTTATGTGAATTTGGTAATTTTTACATGTAGAAAACTATCAGCTAAAAAAGATAAAAAATTTTCTTCTTCTTTTGTAGATCACATGTCTAAAAAAATTGCAAAAATTTTTGACTTTAACGTGAAAGTTTGAAGTTTTCCCTACAAAATCGTTTTTTAATTATTCCTACGATTTTTTGTTCCTGAGTTACTCGCGGATTAAGTAAAAAGAGCATTCTGACTTTGCTCATAACTCCGTTAAAAATCATTATATTGCAATAAAAAAAATATAGATTCTTAAAGCTGAAATTTTGCTCTATCGAATGGTATAACCGCAAATATTGTACAGTATATTGGAAAAGCAAATCACCTTTTCATAATATGGAAAACCGACATTATTTTCCTACCGATTTAATATTACTATGGACTACCGAACATGCCGCGGATCTTATATAGTTAGTGAATAAATAAGTTACGTGAATGAACACGGAAAATACTAGTTTAAAGATGAATATTGTTTCAAAACCGATTGTATTTTTTCGATAAGGTTTAATTATCGTTTGCTAGATTATTTTTGTTACAATGATCTATCTTTAATGTCGGAATACGCAGGGACAAACCTGATCCAATTTACATTATCGTTATATTAACTCAATTCATTTGCCAGCTGTATGTTTAGAAAGATATACATTCGCTACCTATATTTGTACAATAACAAACGAACCGTGTGCAAACTTGATCGTTGATTACAAATATACGGTGAATGTAAAGCGAGTGATGTGGTGGTTCGAAATATGTTAAAATTTTTAATATTATGCATAAATGCAATAAAAATAATTCCTTGAAATAGGGCGGATGTAACTGGGAAGAAATTTTTCAGAATATAGAAAACGCTCTTAATTTTTTGAAATAGACGTCTATTTAGCTGCAGGTCGGTTTGCTGACCAAACCCAAAGCAGCTTCCGGTCGGACAATTCGTTAGAGACCTTCATCCCACAGATTCGTTCATACGATGCACAATGAGAACTACGACAATAGACGTACAAAAATGGAATCGGGATGAGAATGATGGAGATGGAACTTAGATTCCAGGGATAACGGGTATGCGCGGAGAGAGTTCTCCGCCTGGAAATTCAGCCTGGAAACGCTTTTCCCGCGCTGCCAAATTCGTCGGTCAATGGAAAAAGCTGGAGGAAGAAGCTTTGTCGATGGGGCATCTCAGTCGCGCACGAAGAGCATCGTCGAAGTTCATCTCGCAATATAAACGCGATATAACTTCCGGCCGCCTTTCTGTTCGTACGGCCGGACCTGAAAATATCTCGCGGTAAATGAAACGGACAAATTCCCCAGAACGGTATATTCGCTCCCCTTCTCCGAATCGGATGTGGTCATGATACTATCCGATTCGCTATTACCAGCTCGCGTAGAAAAGATGAAAGAGGGAGAGGATGAGAGAGAGAGAGAGAGAGAAAGAGAGAGAGAGAGAAAGAGGGAAGGAACGGATCGTTTGCCGTTGCGCGGACAAAGCCACCACAGTTCGCTCTACGTACGATAGTTTCGAGAAACGATTCTTACCCCTGGGGTCATGCATTCAATCACTATCCTCCTTTCTGCGCGGTGTCATTCTAAGTTTTCCCCCTTTCCTACCTCTTCCGGATTCGCCTGTGCCTTTACTGGGATGTTTTTCCTCCCCGTTGTCCCTCCTCGTTTGTGACCGCTCTTCATTCTCGATTTGAGTTTCTACTTCGACGGTGGAGAATAGTTGAGGAAACACTAACGTTACTTGTCTAGTCGCAGGTGTACTCAGTAGACGTAAATATTTTCTGCATCTTATACTGCGACGTTCCGCTGCACGTTGACAGCATTCTTTCTTCGTTATGCGAGTATCTCGCGAAATGTAAGAACTTAGCAATGAGAAACGTAATCGCGCTAAAATTTCTGGGCGATCTTTTTTCAAACAAGTTTTGAAGCTCTTATAATTAATTCCATTAAAATAAAGTAATTATATTTCATAAAAAGCAATTGAAAGAAATAAAGTAACAGCAGAAATAGACATCTTTCATAGTTTACGCTTGGAAAAAATTGTTTTATTGACACAAGATGATTATGATTTACTTAATCGATTTCTATGATCTGAAAGAATTATTATGTTTTCGAAGTTGCTCTTAATTCTTTTACCTACTAATATCACGTGAGACTCGTTATAAACAATTCTAAATTCAAACATAAGAAGCATGAATGAGGGTTGTAGTATGTTTTTTGGTACAAACATAATAAATATGGATCAGACTCGTGGTTCAACTGTCGCTAATGCTTTTCTATTGTTTCCCAGACATCTTACAAAATTAAATCAGTATATACCTCACACATGTATCATAAAGCGTATGCGATTGGCACAAGTTCGAGCGTATGGCCGAACAGCTGAATGGCTCGACGCGTGATCGATCTTGTTGTTGATTGTACTACTTAAATCGTAGTACAAAGGATCGAGCTGTGCTGTACAGCTGCAAGTTCTGTTTCTGTAAAGATTATTAGTCTCATTCTATTTTGATATTTAATCATGTTACTATCTTAGGAATGAATAAATTAGTATGATTTAATGAATTGAATAAAATAAGCTAATAATATTAGAATTCCACATATATAAATACATTATAGAGGTTACGTTATTTTAAGATTTTTCAAATTAGTTGAAAACAAAATTGATTTTCTTGTCTCCCAATTAAACACAATGAAAAATAATAAAAAAGATGTCATACAAATTATTAAGAAATAAACAAAAAAATTGGCAGAAGTTATTCAATACTTCGATTAAAATCAAGAGGTTAGTCGGATTTATGCCGGTGGATTAGCTGAATTAAATGGCGAACCACCCCTGTTTGTCATTTCGGCTCGTTTACAGGCATAAACAAGCATCACGATATTACGATAAATGAACGTATCGTCGATTATCGCATTGTTGGCTATTTGTAGACAGGCCAATAAATGCTTAATATTCGCGCATTCGTGATACTAAAATACAAACCGCCGCACCTACCCCGTTGTTGTGTATCATGCTCGATATATGCAGCGCGTTTAGTTCAACATTGTTTGTAAATGTTCACCAGACGCGCTTTTAGTGGCGTATACGCGTGACGGCCGATGTACAATTCAATTAACGCAATTCCTGTTTGTGAGTGGAGAAGACGTATCAGTATTTCGCACTGTGGGGAAAACACGTTTCATATCGACAATGTCAATAAATTCGATAAAAAAGATTTCAGACGATAAGTTAATCTGCGGGATTGGAAGTGACGTGTGCAGTTTTCCACGATTCCAAAATTAATAGTGACTATTTTATCTATTTGTGGTAACTAGTTCTAAATTGCTAATTTTATCATTTCTAGATTATTATTTGCAGAATATAGATAATTCTTTTATGTACAATTTTCCAAAATTAGCGATGATTCTATTAGTGGTAACTAAGTTCTAAATTCTTAATCAATTCTTATCATTTTATTATCTACAGAATATACAATGTATGAATATACATGCTTTTATTATTTTATAGTTATGTATTAATTTGTTATTAGCAGAAAATTTATGCACCGAAAATCGTTAATTATAATTAGAAATATTATGAACGGTTCTCATGAATGGAAACCTAACCGTCCCGGAGAAACTCTTTTTGTTTTTCATAAATCCAAATGCCTTGAAATTTGTATTTCCCCTAAAAAGGAAAAACGCTTCGATTCTCAAACAAAACCGAGATTACGACCGTGCGGTGAAGCGCAAGAATGATTAAAATGCAATGGCGACGACGCTCAGGGCGCCGATTCGAGTGCCCAAACCGCGTTCCTTTCTCCTTGTTCTCCTCTCGCGACGGGCACCAGGGTAGACGGAAAAAGTTCCACAAAGCGCAACAGCTCATTATGTTTTCCCTTTGCGACGGTGCAGAGTAAAAGAGCCGCTTTTCTATTAGCGGAAGCCCACGCGCACGTGCGCGTGCCTGCAGCGCAAAAGGCTCAGGTATTTATTTAATAAAATGCGTTGAGAAAGATGGACGATGCCGGAGGGTAGGAAGGTTAGACTGGAGGTAGAAAGAGCGTATGATGGCGCGGGCAAGTAAAGAAGGACGGTTAGTAGCTGGACAGCAGCCGCAACGTGAGCGCCAAAGAAATTCTCCATGCTTTGTGAATCTTGTGCCTTGGTCGTGCTCTTATCCGCTGGCTACTCAACCTTGACGTATTTGCCTTTAAATCGTGGCCCATCCCATAGGCCATCTCTCTCTCTCTCTCTCTCTCTCTCTCTCTCACTTTTTCGTTCTCTCGTCGATTTTTATAAAATTTCTTTGGGGGTTGCCGTGGTCAAAGGTTTCCCATTCCAGGGATCTCTCTCTTTTACGCGAGAGTTGCCGAAATTTTCCGAATTTCCGGAAATATTACGAACCATCATGACCGAAAAATATCCCGCGAATGAACGCGTAAAAAAACCCGACCTCGTTGTAGCGAGAGTAACGTATTATATTATATTATAGATTGCGATGCGGCGCAGGTGAATTCTTTTAACGTCCGGGCACGAAGCGTTCTGGTTATTATTAATTTAATACGACGTAATATTCCGCCTCTAACAGGTTACTTATGGTTGCAGGATCTATTTGGTACATTAATATAACAAATAATTACGCTGGTTAAATAACATTTATAAATGTGCGTCGTTTAATCAGTTCGTCTATTACGAGAATCCATTGTTCGCGATGCAATGTAATTAACACATTCGCGCGAACGGACATGTAATTTTGCATTCGTTGTACGCAATAAAATGTAATCCAATTTAATGAAAACGAAGTCGCGGGCCATACGTAATAATTTTGTCATCGCGTCCCGGGCGTTCCCTGATATAATTCAGCAGATCAGCGTGTCATAAATTCGGCGCGAATTTTGTTATCGTCGGACAATGCTGTGCTATTTAAAATTTATTAAGCTGGCTCCGATATCCGCTATCTCGGATGTAGGTCTGTCGTGTTCGTTAATAATTTCCAACGAGAAAATGCAAACACGAAGGAAGGACGCCAGCCAGAAAATCGGACAGATTTACCAAAGAATTTCATTATAACCTTCCTCTAACTGGCGTTCACGTTTCCGTATTGATTTTTTGTTCCTGCAAAGTGTCAATACTAAAATCGTCGTTAACGAGCACTTGGTAAGATTACTGGCTCGGCAGCGCGTGATGATAACAAACTCTCATCTAATACTTCTCTCGTTTAATTTGGTTCATCCAGTCGTCGCTTCGACTAAGTGGCGAACCGCTTCCGCAGGAATTTCTAGTGGCAACTTGCCAACTGTACACAATGCTAAGGGTTGCAAATAGGCTCTCTAACACACGCGTCGAGTGTCCGCCCGCAATATAATATACTCTCCATGTAGATCTCTCTGTTGGACGCTGCAAAACTTCAAAACTTTTATCGTGTTTAACATGTAAGTGAAAAATACTTGCGTATTGATTTCAGAATAAACATAGAATTTTTATTTACACTGAAAATATGAAACTTATATTATTTGTGGTGATGTACACATATAAAAGTATATACAATAAAGGTTGAAAAATAAAATAAACGTATATTTCTCTTAGTGATTTACGTTTTAATGATTGTTTTTTATAAATTAATTGGATTTATAGAGATATGTTTTCTTCTTCATCTGCTCGGTTTAATGCGACATATAATATTCCGAGCATTACCGTTTCTTACTTTATTATTCAATCCTGTTGACTGAGCCTTATCTTCGTGATGAGAATTCTACGGACGATATTTCTACGCGCGAGTCGCGAGAGTTGAATTAATTTGCGACTGTTGGTGCCCGACAGTGATTCTGCGAGGTTGAATAATTCGGAGTCGACGAGACGAGACAAAGACGCGGAAGAGCGCCCTTCGGCGGTGTCTGCTGCGCCATTAACCTTCCAAAGAGTTAATAAATTTGTACACGCCACCTAATTACCGGCTCATACTTGATGAGAAAATAAAATCGTACTGTTTGACAAATGATACAGAATACGGGAAAAAGATGGAACCCAAATCAGATACGTTGGATAAACTCTTCATTTCGCGCATTGACATAGACAAATTTGTTGTACGGGATGCTTCCGGCATCCACATATTTTCGTTTCAGTTAGAGATGTTAGAGATGAAGTCAACAGAACGTTACTTATTCCAATATTGACGTAATAGATAAATTTCAATTTATTTATTACTCGATTTTATAATGCAAAGTTTACTTTTTGATGTACCGAAATTGGAGAATGTATGAATTATAAAAAAAAAATATTTGCTAAGAAAAAGCCATATTAAATTTGTTCGAAATTTAAAAAAAATCATCTCTATTCGATTAGATGAGATGTATCTAAACATTCACCAGACAACGTAGCTGGAGCTGCATTTTATTTAGGCAGGAAGTTCGAGGGTAAACGCAAGCTCGCGACGAGACGTGAAGAAAAAGATAGAAAGAAAAAAGGTCGGAAGGGATGAAGACAGAGAGCACATGGCCTATACACTGCACCTGCGATGCCGAGGCAGGAAGTATCAGCATACTGCCACAAACTTTATTTTTTCTCTTTATCTTTATTCTTTTTATCTTTTTCTTTCTTCCCCTTTTCCTCTCTCTTTCTCTTTCTTTTCACGGTATGCGGAGGCGCATCAGCAACATCGGTACCATCAACCAGTCGATAGCAGCAGCGACAGCACCGGCATCGCTTGCTGTAAGCCAGCTATAGCGCATCTTAGATCGCGCTTCTTCCTTTCTAACCGGATACGAGCAGCGACGAGAAGAAGGGAACGAAAAGAAGAAGAAGATGATGATGAAGAAGGACGAGAAATGGCGGACAAGAAGAAAGAAAGAGCGAGAGCCCGCGGGAATAGGGAATGCGAAATGTACCAACGTATACCCGTCCTCGTTCTCCGGAGATTCTAAAAGTTTCACTGCGAGATGTCGGTCCGGTATCCATCTTGCGCCACACACCCGTCGCTCGCTACTCTCCCTTACGAATACATCCTCGAATATATCCCCGTCTCGATATTAAAGGTGACGTGTATCACGGTGGTCTCGAAGGGGTTTATAATTTTGGGAATTCTGCTTGTAGATATTAATTAAACGAAGATATCCAAGTACCAAGAGTACCAATTTTGGTATTTCACTATTACGGAAATAGAAATGATATTGCGTATATTGAGCGTGCTTATTTCAGGCTCGGTTATAATAATTTCGATATCAAAATGACATAAAATTATATATATTCAGCATTTCATTTAAATATCATCATCGTATTTTATTAATTTTATTAATATTTATTTTATTAATAACTATAAAAAATATAATAAGCCTTCTACTTTAAGCACTTCTAAACTTAAATTAACTTTAGTTGGCGATAATAATTAATTATTTGAAGGAACATTTTCATGCACATTTCAGACAAATTGGAATAAGAAATTTATTATTTATCTTATTATTAAAATTAAATGTTATTTTTGTTCTCTTAATAAATTATAGATACGCGACCTCTTAACAAATTTAACGATAAATGTCACGACATTTTAGAGGTAACGCGTGTAATCATAAAAATGTTTAACTGACATTAGGAATGGTGGAAAGACCTTTTCTCTCAATCATTTACCGACGTACCTCTCTCGAATATTACATCCATCATTTCTTTTATCCACTTCTCTTGTTCATTGCTATTTTGTTTCTTCACGGTTTTCTCTCGGGCACATTTCTCGTTTAACTTTCTCCAGGAAAAATGAAGTCCTAAATGCCATTTATCTCGAGTTATGGCCATCCCGGTAATTGCGGTATCAACACCGTTGCTTGATAGCGGCCATTTGAACGTGTGGCACCACGACGTTCAGGCTTAAGTCGACTCTTGACAAATGTTCATATTCTTCAGAAAAAAAAATATTTTCTTACACAAGAATAAATACGTATAGCTTTAGATTCGCCTTCCATTAAACATGTTTAGTCTTCATACAACATTCCCAAAAGAGAATGTACGATCAGAGACAAAAAGGTTGCAACACTTTTTTTTCGATGGATTTCGGAACACAGCGAGTAATTGGTTCTTATTCATGGATCGACAAAGAACCAATCGCTCGGTGAGTAGGCTTTTAGTCCATGACTGTACAAACTGAAATCCAAAAGTAAGAAATCAAAGTAGAAATAAAAGTGAATGATAAAATAACAGAGAAAATATTGATTTTAAATTTCGGAAACAAACTTTTTTTACGATAAATTTTTACATTTTTCTAAGTGTGTACTTTTTAAGTGACGGATTTTTTTATTCAAATAAAATATGAGAGCTTATGACGCAGAAATGGCGTCTACTTACGCAAGTGTCAATTTCACTTCGTAAACATAATGAGCAGCATTGGCGTTTAAGCGCGTCCCAGCGCCGCGCCGCGACGGCAACAAAGTTTCGTATTGTCAGTATTTTAGGGCTGCGAGTTCGGTCCCGTGACAGCTCGTCTACTGCACAATATCGTTACACAGTGCCACGAACCGAACCAAAACGTTCATAAGTTCACGCGCCGTCGCATCACGCGTCGCTTCGAGCGCACGAAAACCGAACGTCAAATAAACACCAATTACCATTTGCGCTCGCAAAACTATTTCGTGTACAAAACGACGTGTGCACGATTCAATTTCGATCCTGAGTATTTATCTCTGACCATCGTCCGCGTGTAAAAAAAATGCCGCGCCGGCAATAACGTGCGGGAAGAATGACGGTACATACGTTGCCGCGAATGGTTTTTTAATGCGCAATAGAATAAAACGCGCGTAAAATATCTGCGGATATTAAATATTCTAGACATTTAAGTGTCTTGTCATGCCAATGTTTGAACATCGGTTTTATGAATTTATACGTGCTAGATGTTAATAATACATATGCCATAAATATATTCAATTCCGAAAGATTGAAGCTTCATAGAATTAAAGTAAATGTAGCAATAAAATAATGAGTATCACATATGAGACAGACAAAGTAGTGAAAAATAAACTTGATTGCAAGATTAAAATATATGCAATAGCATACATGTGAAAAAAGAATATCCTGACTTGCATTGTTAAATCTATAATATCAAATTTAATCTAATTTAATCTAATTTAAGTCATTACTGTTCCTACTCATTATAAGAGAAATGTCCCAATAGCTGGACATTTAAGCGTAGATTGTCATAAATAATATAATTTATAATGTATTAGAAGGTTTTTAATATAAATATTTATATATTTATTTGAAAACTTAAGACTCTTTTAAATAAGAAAAAATTATTTGAACCCACTTATAATAATTATTAATTAAAATATTTAAATAAGTAATAGAGTGCGTCAGTGTATCAGTGGCCGGACAGCCGGTCAGACACTGAGACGTAATTGTGTCCCAGTGTCCGACCATAATTAGAAAATTAGTATGCTGATGGGAAATATTGATATAAATAAATGTTTAATGACAAAAAGACAACTAATTCAAATTTATCTTTAAGGTAAAAAGCATTTGAGTCTAATATTAATTTTAATAAATAAACTTTTGTGTAACTGTTCGGGTATAGATACTGTCCGATCCCAGTGATTGGACATGTATCTATGTCCGGATATTTACATAACACTTTATGTATTTAAACTAATATTAGTCTCAAATACGCTTTTTAAAACGTAATATATTATAATTTAATTGTAATCTTTAAATACAATTAAATTATAATACAGTAATAAAAAAAGCATTTGAGATTAATGATAATAAATTTTGTGTAAGTGTCGGGACATAGGTACGTGTCCGGCCACTGAGAACATTTACCTTATCGTTATTTTATACTAAAATAATGAAGTTAAACAATTCAAATTTAATCTATGTATAAGTTAAATTTAACCCAATTTGAATTGTTTTACTTCATTGTTTTAGTATAAAATATTGAGTACATTGTTATTATCTGAAGTGTTAAATTTAACTTAATGTGGATTGCCGTTGCTCCTACTCAATCATATCGTTATTTTATACTGAAACACTGATTATATTTGACGCTATACAGTATTAATTTGAGCTATATAATGTCAAATTTAATTATCGTTTTAGTAAAAAATAATGATATATTTAGTAGAAACAGTAGCGACTCACATTAGATTAAATTTGACACTATAGATTTAACAGTATAGGAGCGCGCGCGCAGTGACGACTCTTAAATTAAGTTAAATATGACACTGTAGATTTTTAACAATGTGTAAAAAAGTATTATTGATATGTTTAGATCAGCAATAGGATCGTGGTTGATGTACTTATATCTGACTGTATTCTAACTTCAATTACTGCGCCAACCGATCGAGCGCTGCAACCAGAAATCAAAGGGCGGCCGGAGTAGAGCAACAGAGATTAACAACAGTGACAGTTTCTCGCAAAGATGTTCGAACTGTGATACAATAACCGATATGTAGATTGATGTAAACCGAGCGTACACAAAGACCGCGCTCCGTCCAGGGTTATCTTTCGGATGCAAACTCAACCCTGCTGGTCGCATTCCCATGGAAATCGCGTGTTATGCGGCCCGTGTACACGTGTACAGTGGCGCAGTGAGCGATGTGTGCGCACACAAGAAGGACACTCCACGAACAAGGTACCTTTACCTGGGGTAATGCTTCGGGATGATAATGTGCACCCGCGGGAGCCTTTCATATGGTCTCTCGCCCTTTCACTGATGCACGTGTCCCTTTACCACATTATAAATGCATCCAGTTTGTGACACCACTTGTAAGATCAACTTCGTGATAATTTGCATTAAGCAACTGATCGAATATGAAAGTACGCAAACTGTAAATTTAAAAAGAGAAGCTAATCTAATCCGACAGTTTTAGTTGATTTATTACATAATTTGGAATCTCATTTATGTACTTGGAAAAACAAAATTACGATGATATTTCAACTCAGATGATAATGTTGTTCCAAACCGCAATTGTATTCCGTATATTTGTATTAGTGGAAGCGTATGAAAGGCCGAGGGTAAAGGATGTATAATGAAATGGCTACCTGTCTGGACCAAAATTGAATTTAAGCTTGAAACATTGTAATATAAGGGAGGTTAGAATATTATCTGAAATATTAATTCGTCTTTGTGCAATTTAGCATTGATCTTAATTCAGTTTTCTCAATTTCATGCTTCCAATATTTGAATTATTTTATTAAAAAAGAAACAACAATAAATTTATTCAATATTCATTCATCGAAAGAACGATTTATTACGTAGATTTCTGTATACATAATATATGTATATACATATATAACGTAAAGACATTTATATTTCTCTGATATTTAGAAACGTAAAATTATTTTAAATTAACATGAAGTATCAAGTTTTACAAATGAAATTAATGTCGTGATCCGAAAGTACATAAAAATCGACAAATTTGAGGTATTAGCAAACCGAAAACTCGTCCGCGTCGTATGAGTCATCCATGCAGCAGGCAATTGAAAGTAGAGCGACTCGACAAATCACGGAACGTCGAGGACGAGTGTTAACATCCAATTCCCAAGACGTTCTCGTCCCATCCACCTTCTCGTACGCGTCGTATTCGGAAATCGTGGCATACGGCGAACACGCATTTGAGAAGTACTACCCGAGATGGGACCCGATGCGAATATCTATTCCGGGGAATATAAACGATCGTGTCTCGATAGGGACGAGGAATAAATCTAACGGAGCCTGTTCTTCCTGGCAATGATCCTGTGCATCTTGCATCCACCTCCAATCCTCCTTCGTACGACTGCCACCGTCGCGTCGGTGCGCAGTGTCGCGATCCTATACCATTTATTTTACTTCCACTTTCTACAGTATATTTTCGTCAACAGTGGAGCCGCTTTATCGATCGGACGCAAACTTATACACTTACGAAACCGGGATACATCCGGGAGCTTTTACGAAACAGAATCTTCTTCGTCGCGCGCGACGGCAGAAAAATCTCAGAATATCTTGAGCGATTTCGTCTTAACTCCACAAAGTATCCAAGAATTTTTCGCCGGAGCTTGTGGATATTTCGTTCGTGCTATTGGCATACTCTGAGATAGAATCTATTTACAACTTCGCTAATGGCCACTCTGTCTTGCCTCTCGTAACTTTGCAGTATCATTCTCACAATGTGTACCTATTCACGGGAAATGAAAGCTTATCATATAATATATAAGTGAGGAATAAAAGTAAAATATATGCATGGATAGTTCAATTTATTTTGGAATTTTTGATTTCTCCGAGAAATAACGGAGTGCCGAATTCCTGTATCTCGTAACAGTAGAGGAGTTGCCTTTGTTTAAAATGGGAGCGATTCAAGATAGTTATAGAATAATGGCGATAAATGGAGGGAATTGAATGTGCAGAGCTTTCTCGTCAAATTTTTTTTACTAAAGAGCGGATTAAGCTCTTTCAAAAATTTTATGGAATTTGAAAACCTAATTCGATGACAAGACGTTTTCCAAATCTTAAGTTATGAGTAGCGCGCAGAAGTTAGGAATGACCGAGAGAAGATTGGCGATTTTCACCGAGTAAAGATCCAACGCTAGTCTAAAAACTTCTATTCTGCAGGCATAGCACCGTTGCCAAAACGTGGTGGGAGAAGTATTCGCGCATGGAGGGGGAATACTTGGAAAAAGAAACTTAAATTGGGATTACGTACATATACAGTTTCGTTGCTATTACTGAAATTCTGAAGGGAAGTTGAACCACTCATGTGTAATTATACATAAAAATAAAGTAATTTTAAAAACTGTAAACATAAAACATATTAAAACAAATTTTATCAATACAGAATTATATTTTTAATATTTTTCATTTTAATATTTTTCATATTTTATATATTTTTCAAATTTCATATTATCTTTTTAAACTAATTAAAATAAGAATTGCGTTACTTATATAATTCGTGATCAGATTATTGGTTAACTAATTATAAAATTTCACGATAAATATAATTAATTACGAATTAATTTCACGACGTGCACTTTGGCATCGTTCGCTGAGAAAGGCGATTCCTGTAAGTACCGCGGGCTTGTACCAAACGAGAGTTCATGGTCGACGGATGTTGGGGGTTAACCGATTTCCAATTTTCCAATATTCACAATGTCGCCCGGTGTGTTTCCTGATTGAGGTTTTCCTGCCTCGCGAGGCCCTTTATTTTCAGAACGAGGCACTCGCCGTTTATATGGGAATAGGTAGGCGGAGAAAAGTGAGAAATGAAAAATTCCACGATAGGGCAAGAGGGAGCAAATGGGAGGGGATGAACGGGAACAAATAGAGACCGTCTCTTTGTACAATTCGTGATCGCTGCGGATGTAAAAAGCTCGGAGTTGATCAAACGCAGAAGAGCTCGGAAAGTAACGCGACTGTGCATCGGGACGGAAACGGAAGACGAGTGCGCACCGTCTCCGAGAGCGATGCTGTCGGGTTTCCGTAGTAAGAGTAGACACCTGGTGCGCTCTGCTCTCTGTGCCAGTCGAAATTCTAAAAGGCATCGCTGCTAGATAAAACGCGAAGTTTGTTCCGCTGTATTCACTCTTAGCTCAGTTCTTCTACTATGATCTCTTTATTCGAAGACACATGCATCGCCGTCTCTCGTGTCAAGGTAAAGTTTTTTTATCAAATTATTCTGGTAGTTTTGTTTAGAAAACTTTTAATTCGTGTAGATTTCTCAATCGCGATGTTACCCACTCTATAAGTATTTGCTCAAAAATTTACATTCATATATATAGAAGAGAATAGGGAAATTGCAAACACGAAATAAATGCGAATATTATTGCAGTACATTAGAAGTAGCGATAATCTCTGATTGCTTGTATTTAATAATTAATAATACAGTGTAATAATAGTTTGTTAAAAGTTCTAGTTTATATTGATAATATACAAATGTTAATTATTGCAGTTTAAATCTAAATAATACTTGTATATACTAATAATATATACTGAAGCATTTTTTTAAATAAAGACTTCTATTGATAAATTCGTCGATTTTATTTAATTTCCCTTAAATGTTTGCAGTTTCCCATGCACTCTCTCCTACAAATCATAAAAAATATTTATATATAAATATTTAAAAATATTTTATAATGGAAAAAATAGATTACTATAAAATTGGATTTCTACAGAACAAATATATTACAGCTGATGTTTATATACATACACGTAACTAACTGTTTATCATGTTGACTATGTTCGAGTAATTTTTTTAATGCTTATCCCAAATTTACATTGATGGTGCTGCTCCCATTAGATTAACAAAATCTAGAATTATACGGTCGCATTCAGCGCTAAATGCACGATAAAGATAAGGCTTTTCTCGGACAGAACGTTCGTGGCTGCCTCGGGACAGATCAGAACAGATTGGACGATGTGGAGGTTCAAGTGTGATTTAGGATCAAGATTTCAAAAGGTGCAAGATAAATAATCGTATTGTCATCCCTCCGCGGGCGGAAACTCACCGCATTTCTTGTTTTGCACTTCACCACGTGAATAAGTGTGGCATAAGAAGGAAGATACATGCATACATGCAGTACAGGAGATACAGGAGATGAAAGGTCTGGTTTATTCAAAAGTAAATATGTATATGCAATATATATATTTATATGTGTATA
>NW_017305779.1:6641127-6666532 GCF_001594115.1 Trachymyrmex septentrionalis | reverse complement strand
TATATATATATATATATATATATATATATATATACGCGCACATTGTAATGTACAACGCGTAACTTCTCCACGGAGTTGAGAAATATTGCATATTCATACAGCCGTGTGTGAAGCTCTACGACATATGGACGGATACTAAAATGGCGATTGCATAACGTGGGTTATCAAACGGTCCGTCGCATCGTGCCGATATCGCCAAGGAAATAGCACTCGAGTAGCGACAAATTCTTCCTGTCCTTCCTCGCGTGCAGAACTTGCGACAACTCCATTTTCTTTACGATTGAATGTTTCCTCCGATTTATTAGCCGAATGGTGAATCGAAATACGACAGTATGTAACGCGTAGAAATATTATATCGAAATTTGTAATATGTAACTGTGTGACATGATATTTTGAAAATTATTTTAACTATTTTGAAAACTATTTCAAGGTTTTATTACTTCTTTGTCAAATAAAACGGTTGTTGAAATTATAACGATCTTAAATTTTATATATCTCTTAGAGATAAATGTGTAAAAGTATTCTTAATTAATTAAATTTCTATTAAGTGAATCCTTTTTCTGACAAGCAAAATGTAAATAGTTTGAATTACAGCAATTATAAACTTCACATTTTTCTTACAAATAAATGTACATATTTAAGTAATCTTAACTGAATATTAAATTTGAAACGAATTCTCTTATTTTTATCATTCTCTTTTTTGACTGGTTATCATTTTATTAGCGACATTTCTGAGAATAAAGATTTCGAAAGCAGTCGTATACTGTTCGGCGTTTTATGTCATTATTTCGTTGGAATAACGATAGCACGGAATTTGCTCCTCGCGACCGCCTCCACGCGTATCACATAACCGCCACAACGTGGCGGGGGATGCGGACAGGTTGACAGTAGTATCGATTTCCAGGGCGGTACTATATTTTCTTGGCGTATCATATCGGTCCTCGGGGTGCAACGAATTTATTTCTACTTCCCCTCCTCTTCTTCTCCTCTGTCCCGCTCATGGCGCACATATTTATGCCTATGCGTATATATTGTACGTCCTTACCTTCCGCCTTCGTGACTTTTTCATTTTCGCACAAAGCACCTATCCGAGTCCATTTGCGAGCGAAGATACCTCCTTCTACCCCGCTTGTCCCCGTTTGCCTACTCTTCACATTTTTCCTTGTTCTCTCCTTCCCTGCCTTTCCTCGTCATTCTTTTTCTCCCTTTCTCTCTTTCTCTCCCACTTATTCACTCTCTTTGATGCAGCCCCGCGTGCAACGTGCAACCGCGAGTTGCACCTAAGGAAAGAAATCTGCGACTCACCATCGGACCTCCCTTTCACGGTTTATTCCGATGGTAAAAGATATTGTCAAGAGGAAAGAAACAATCACGCGCGTACAGACAAAGACGGATGTGAAGGGCAAGTATCAGGGAATGGGGGATACCTCTTGGTTTGAAGAAGATCGAAGAAGGCTGGAGAAACAGGTGGATGTTCTAGCTCGAGCTCATGATTACTTTGTATGTGATTTGTATACGAAATGTAATCGGATCGTATGTATGTCAGCACGTAGCTCAGTGATTCTCTTCTGGTTTCACCTACATCTTGAAATGTACGATACGAGTCTTGATGATGATGAATATTTGATTCTATGACTAAGGAAAATTGCGTATAGACTGTAATTTGTTGCTTTGACATGTCCAGAAGTCTGTTCCATTGTTCTGATTCGAACATCTCGACTGACAATTTCGAAATATTCAAATAAAATCAGTACCCACATGATTGCCACAGTACTCGTATATTGACGTCTTCCTCCATATATGTGACAGAGAGGTAGACACAGGAAAGTCGGAAATGTGTTTTCAATGGCCATGAAGAAATGGGACAAATAAAAACGCTTCAAGTTCTCAACAAAAGAGTAAATCAGGCAATATATTACCATGCAAAATTGAATATTATTAAAGATAAAGATAAAAATTAGACAAGATAAAAATTACTACGTTTAAACTGTTCACGCTCGATTCATCTTTACATGAAATAATTTTTAATGAGAAATTTAATAAAGAAAATTATGTTATCCATCTTTTATATCATGTATTCAATTAAACTCGACTATAATAAACAATTGATATCCTTTTAAAGTTTCGCCCGTTTATTACCGAATCATGGCGTGAATGGTTTACTCGTCAGGAAGGAAATTAATGGGAATCCATTGACCACGTTATAAATTTGCACAAAGTTTAGAAAATCGACGATGGTTAGGACGGAGCTCGTGGTACCAGCTATGTGTGTAGAAATTGCAAATAGTATTACGTCTCGTAATAGCAACTAGTTAACGGCACTGATATATACGATTCTCTCCGTAGACTATTAGTAAATTCTGGCTTTAGCCGGAAACTAGCATTCTAATCTGTTCGCTTAGCCCAATACACGCTTTTACTCGCGTAAACCACGCTGGAATCACAAAAGCGCGGTATGTACCGTGACCAAGCTGGTGACCATATACAAAAATAAGAGAGCGATAGGAGAAAACGGATTGTTACGGCGGTCAAAGATTGAACCTTCCATCCGGGCGGATTGAACGCGAAATCATGCGCCGGTCTCGCGCATGTAATGGAATCTCGTCGACGTTGCACGCGGCTTGTCGCTGGCAATAACAATTATTTCCATGCCTCCTCGACATGCTCGATCGCCTATCGGCTCGCCACGCTGCCCGACAATATGTTCGCCGATATAAATTTCGCGTGATTCCGCGGTCAACAACGAAACGTCAATCCGCACGTCCGGTTCGTACGCGCGCGCACGCACTATCCAGCTCCGGATAATAATATCGCGACGATGATGCTGATCGTTCAAATAACGGTAACGCGATCGATTAAGGGCTTAACGTAATCGCTCTTTACTCCGACGTTCTCGTTGCTCGAACAATAGCTCGATTAAAATGATTAATATCGACGCATCGAGAACGGCCGCCAAATCGATCCTGATCTATTAGCAAGCAACCAGAGACCCGCGCTCGTGCGAATGAATAGACAGTTAAACGTTGAAAAATTTCGAGAATAATGGTACGGCTTCTCCCACCGTCGGCTGACGAATAATTTACGTCATTCAACGCACGGACATCCAGTCGAAAAATTGATATTTCGGATAAAATAATATTTCGGCCATAATTTGTCGATATGCTGTCGGTTCTAAAGAAAGTATTTCAACGATGACCCGATAACGAGCTAGCCGGGTCTGGAAAATTTACGCGAGAACTTGAAGACGTGATCGATCGATGCTGAACGATTAAAAGTGCCATTTCGCCCTAAAATTGAAGGTTCGGAACGCCAAACAATTCGATAATTACCGGAAGCGCAAGAGGAAAAAGTTTCCCCCGTCAAACTTTGGCAAACTTGCATCGCGACTTGTTTGCCGAATATCCGGAATAATCCATATTTTATGTCGAGATGATACTGCCAAGCTAGGCCCGCGTTCTTTCACGCGACGTCGCGCGTGCGGCGAGTTTATCCGCCAAGTTCTCGAGTTTCCCGAACCGGAGAAAAGCTAGTACGGTGGCTGGCTGGCTGGCTTTCCGTGTAAAAATTCGCTGTTTGTGAAGTACGCTATTTCCCGACGTGAAATCGCACCACTAGGGAAATTGGATATGGTCTGGCGAGACGAGCTTGGCGAATATCGGCGGTGTGTCATTCGATAGATAATAACCGTATGATGGCCCGATAATAACAGTTATATATTTGAATTATATATTGAAGAAACCTGTCTAACGAATTATCAGATAACAATCTGATCGGCAAGTATGAATTTTTTATATTAACATTTTATTGCACAAAAGCGACTGACAGTAAGCGTTTTCACGAACGAACAATGTAACGCGAACCGATCATTTATAATAACGATCTAAGAATACTTGTGGTATATTTTTATTTGAAAGAAGATTTTGCTAAAAGAAACAATGTTTAGTTAAATATCTTTATAAATAACTTATAAATGCGTTGACTACATTTAAGGCAAAAATGGAGGCAATTACCATATATCGTTTATCCTTGTAATCAGATTGAAGGCGACGTCAGTACCTATATGGTCGAAATTACATTTTGTTCATCCTCACGACCATAGTTCCTGCGACGCGAAGACTATTATACTAGCATCGTATTCGGGAAAGTTGTCGAGTTTAACTTGGAAGCAAGCCACCGTAGTATCGATGGTAAACGCCCTCCGCGTTTATTATTTATCGACTTGCACGCTCTATAGATAATTTTTAATGAATTTACTAGTCAAACAAAATTCATTAAATCAGATAAAATTAACATCTTTTTTAAATTTTCGACAGGAAATTATTTAAAATTGTTCGTCTCTAATTCTGAAGTTCAAAGATATTTTATTGTAGATATGTTTCAAATAATTCGAGATTCATTCAAATTGAAAGGATTTTATTTTATTAATTCTCTCTCTCTCTCTCTCTCTCTCTCTCTCAGTAATTTGCATTCACGTATGTGAATAAAATTAAATATTTCGAGTTAATTTCGACAAACTATTTCAAGTCGTACAGACGTATACACGTATACACGTATACACAGAGTTTCACGTTGCAAAAGATTTTCAAAAACAAAGACACGAGTACCTATTTTCTGTCATATACCATCTTGATAAAATGTTAAGATTAGTCTTTGAAGTCGATCTCTATCGCACTACGAAAACTAAACGAAATTATGAAATCTCGAATACAGAAGTGAAAGTCGCCGTATTTGCGTTGGCGGTAAGCCAGAAGACGGACTTGAAAGCTAATCCGGTAAATGTGTCCCGCATAGTATTCGCATTGTCGACGGTAAAATGTGTCTTTGCTAATTTTAGTTTCTTGTTAAATCATAAATTTATGACAGATAATATAGACCGTGTAACGATCCTACAGGTGCATCGGATATGTTGTTTATTTTGCGTTCAACTTTCGCCTAAAGTAAAAAAGATACGATTCGTGCGCTATGGCAGATTGATAATTTAATACAGCTAGTTAATTTTGACACTTTTCGTGCATTTTTCGTTACATACATATTGGATGTGATTGGTTTATCAGGAATTTTCTGATATAGCGACAGTGGACACTGTTGATGTCGAGTTATAGGTTTACGTTTATCCCAAAAGTTTTCCAAAATTAAAACGTTTTAATTAAAACACTCGCAGCGGAAACGTATTCCAGCGGGATTCCAATTCTGGATAGATGAAACAATATCGTCGTGCGTAACTTTGCAAAATAAATATGAACTCACAAACACAGTCGACAGATGTAACGCGTCGAGCGAGGGTCCAAAAACTTTTGAATGCTTCAATTACGTTGTACCGACTATATGGCAAATATGCGTGGAAAATGTGTGTTACATATATAGAACAGCAATCGCACGTATTTGCGAATGACCGATAGTACGACGGTGATTTACACAGTCTATACTCATAGGGTGAAATGGCTCTTGTAAAAATAAAGTCATAAAGTTATGATATGAAGTCATATCTATGGTGTAAAACAGTAAAACAGCAAAGAGAACTGAATTCTATCTAGAAAAAATTATATATATATATAAAATATATCATAACCCAAAACATTTTTATTACAAATATTTAACAAATTAAATGTAAATTTGAAAAGATATTTTAGATGTTTTTCACATATTCTATTTATATGATTTCAATATTTTATATTCTGTATTAAATATTTATGAATAGACTAGGTATATGAAATTATATAAATAGAATACGTCTTGTATTTTTCATTTATGATTTTTTATTTATAACAAATACAAAATGTAAAATCTCTTTATTTCAGTAAAACTTCAGTGTAGAGTTATTATTAAATATAGCAATTTCTTAGAAGTATTTTTCTATATACTAAAAGAGGAAAAGATAATTCAAAGGAAGAACAAAGTAGCTATCGAAGGTGCGAAATGATGCTTAAAATAATATCATGGTATTTTCTTTCAATCCGATCGACCGATTTAAAGTAAAGTATCTACAGATAGATACTCGGCTTTGGAGAGGGATTCAAGGACCGATCCTTGGTTACCTGAATCAACGAGTAGCACAGATAAGAGCGCGCGCGCGCGCGTGCAAACTCATTAATTTCCGTCCGTCCATCCATCGATCGCGAATTGAAAAACACCACTTGATAACGAGATGATAATCCCGTTATTACAACAAAAGCCTGGTAATGATTATCGTCTCGTCCGTCGGCCGTCGTATCAACGATGATCCGTTAATGCTCGACGAGTGGCATTTGTAAATTTTCTAGTTATTATTACGCGGCCCATTGTCATTAATATTTCGTTATTAATTACGTGCGCGCGCGTATAATTGGCACTGCGGCATTAATTAACCCGCTAACATCCCTGTGCGTATTTCTTGCGAAAATCTGATTAACCTGATCTCATTGCAAGGGTCGTCCCAATGCGGCACATCACTTATTATTTTTGACGCCGATTTCCAACCGAATGAGGATGAAAAATCATCGGACCGATGCCGAAACGGACGTACGGCTCGAACCAATTAAAAGTTCGTGGCGTCGGCAGCCAATTACGTACATTGGCATGGAGCGACTATAACTTTGAAAGAGTCGAGTGGTCGCTAGGCGTATTTTCTCATCTGCAAATTCTCTCGCGATGTGTTAACTTTGGCATCGCTAATTTTGAGTAACATTTGGCCATTTTCATATATAACCGGTTTCAAAAAGAAAAACCGGTTATAACGATAAAATATTTTATTTTTACTATTTCATAAAAGATAAAAACCAATTTTGTAATTTTTAAATAATTCTTATCTTCTTTTATGAAATTATAATATGATGGATGACACGCAATCATATTCAATCGCGTGTTCTGAGAGACTCAATATTCGAATTCAATCCAAATCGCTCGAAAGTGATATGATGTTCACATCATATTTGTACTCTCGTATCTGAACGACAGATAAAAATCTCGTGATACACAGGGCTTACAAGGTGTGAGAAAATTGTGCAGCACTTAAGGGATTATCCGTCAGCCGCATGCGAGGGTACGAGTGACTGGGATTATCGGGAAATCGCATCGTGTGCGCTGTCATAAAATAAGCGTCAGCGGATTGAATACAAACGAGAGATTTATATATAACGAACAGACATATGCGCTGACGGCGTGCGACGCCTTTGCCCGCAATACCGCAATATGGTCCGCGAATTTGACACGCTCGCACCTTGTGACTCGCGAATAGTTGTTGCGCTAGTTGGCGTTTCACGCCTCGCACATTTCAAGCTTCCTCCCTTTCCCTTGTCTCTCGTCAGAATGTAGGTATAAGCGCGCGTGTGAACGCGGTCGATGCGAAGTTACGGACGATTCACACGCCCTCGCGAATGGGGAGATTTGATAATGCGGCGGGTAGATAGGTAGGTACACCTAAACAGCTCCGACCGAGCAACACCGCGATTGTTAAATTATAATAACTTGCAATCAGAAATCAGTCGGAGAGAAATCCTCGCAATATTTCTGCATTTAATTGTCTATAATTATGGAGATATTATGAAGATTCAAGAGTCTTTTCACGACAAATATTTTCACTATTCGACAAAGAAACATTTTTTATTCTCTCCGAAGTACAATAGTACATTTCCTTAAGATTTTTTTAAATTAATGGAAATGAAATGGGTAAAAAATAGCATTTTCGGCCATTTTTAACATTTTTTTATGGCCAAATAAAACCTTGTTTCTAAATAAAGTCTACAGCTCATATAAAACTCAAGAGCTTTTAAATAAATTTCATTTCATGGTCATACAATTTATTTTTATCAAATTAGCTTTGAATCTTAAAATTTTTGTCTTAAAATAATTACACTGTTTAATAAACTTTGAAATATTTTAGTAGATATATATACTCCAAAGATTTATTCGCATTGAAGGCGATGCCGTCCTCAGAATTTGCGTAATACATAAGGATTTTTAGTAAATTAGAGTATTTTACTTCGTCCCAATTTACTAAAAATCCTAATATATAATACTATGCAAATTCTAACGATGAAATTGTGTTCAGCGCGAAAAAATATTCGGTGTATATATCGTATTCGATGTGTACTATGGCACTTCAAAGAAAAAGAAAAATAATTTTTGTTGAACTTTGTTTAATTATACAGAAAGTTTAAAATTCGACCAGTCATAACTCGATGAAAATAAATCGTACAATCATAAATAAAAATTTATTTAAAAGTTCTTTTGTATTTTTATAATTGTATTTTTAGACATCCTAGACTTTATTTAGAAATAATATTTTGTTTTATCGTAAAAAAAATGTTGAAAATGACCAGGAGCGCCACTTTTTATCCATTTCACTTTAATCACTTTAATGTATTCAAAATCCTGCTACGTTAATTTTACCAACATCATATTTAACACGAAAAAAATCTTACAGAAATATACTATCGCACTTTAGACAAAATTTAGTTATTGAACAGTGTTATTAAACATTTTTTTTTTCGTTTATACCGTTGCTCGTTTCCATGAGAAATATTCTTGCGCAAATATCGGAGATTTTAAAGCTCGCCCTATATTGGGACAGAATACGTTAGCGATCGATCAATTAACTCCATCGCATCGAATTTATGTATAAAAACGAAGAAACGAACGACGAGAGGTTTTCGCGCGAAAAAGCTGGTAGAGACAAGAATTGCGGAGTCTTGTAAGGTTCTTCTATTCATTCATTTATCACCTGGTCGACGACGTAATAGACGATTGCGAACCACCGCTGCGGTATTTTATCGCGTGCCTGATAACAGTGGTTTCTTTCTCCTTAAATTTGAACGTAAAGTTTTACTATCCTCCTCAATACGACGAACTTGAGCAATATTGATTCTTCGGCTCTTACGGCCACAAGCGCCATTAACGACGTCGTCTATGAGCCATAAAAGCCGCTCCATCGTCAAATGTCAATCCAATTCAAAATTATAAATCATATATTCTGAAAGACATTATCTTAGCCTATATGGAGAGACACTCGTCATACAGAATTCTATCAATGTAACCCGCATAATTTACTTTCCAGCGAAGTAATAGATACGATTGTCTCTCTTTTTCTCTCTATTATTCGCTACGCTTAAATTTTAATCACCATAGAATCTGAGAACAAAAAGTAAATTATAACGACATGTTTATCCTTTTATTGCCATTCAACGAACATTGCAGTTTTTTTCAATATCATTCCGTACTTTTATTAATCAATAAATTGACACTAATGTCGTAACAATATCAATTGGCGGAAACTGATAACCATAAAAAAGTGCGATATATCCATCATTGATATGCGCGTTTATCCGTTATCTCCACGCCCCTCATCCAAGCCAATTAATTGGAACACATTGTACCTGGGAATCGCAGGTGTAATGAAAGATAATCGTTCCCGTCTGCTCCGGCTTCCGTCGAAGTTACATTGCCGCCGACACGAAACGCTCCGATTCTCCATTAAAAGTATCGCAATCGAGCGGGGAAATAGCGCCGTCGCTCGTAACGCAAGATGGATGCGCATTTCAGTCGAACGAGGCAGATTTAATGTGTTGGCTCGATTTCGAATTGGATCAATTCTAGCATCACATAATATGGCGATGGAAAAAAGCGCGTCGCACGTGCGACAGGCTGTCAATTGATTTTAGATCTTGCCGAACTGATTGTTCATTCGGCTGGCTAACTTTTTCGACCGGTACATAATAAAAAAAAAAAGGAAAAATTGCATGCCAGACGCATGAATATTCGGCAATTGCCATGCTTCTCCTCTTCGTACGAAATAAATCAAATTCGGCCGCCGTAAATTTTACAGTGGACGGTTCTCTAAAAATTTGGATATCTTATACTATATATCATTTAAAATAAATTTCTTGATGCAAAATATATATTATTCTTAATATATACGTAATATCCTTAACGCTATTAAATATTTTATTGCTATATTTGAAAACTATTTTCTCATTAATAGAATAAAATCTTCACATATACATATAAATATATGATTTAAATTAAATTGATTTAAATTAAAATACACCGCATTTTTTGCGTCAAGAAAAAATCGGAGGATATAAACGCATTAAATTCGTTCGAGGACATTTTTAACGTGATAAAATACTTTTCGGAATTTGATGAATTTAATGAATTTCGACTCGAATGTAGACGAGCGTACATGTCGAGCCGGCGCAGCGGATGGTGGTGCAAAACGATACCAGGATACCGCATTTTTAGAACAGCCGAAGGAATGGGTATCACAGTTACGAGACGTGAATATACCGGCCATCACGAGGTACCGATATGGAACATATATAGCGGATGAGATTTCCTTAGTCCGGTAAAATCCTTCCTACCTACACTAGCAAAACGTGCGCGAAAGCGATGATACTTTTTCTATCCACCGTTTTTATGGAACAGCATTTTGGAGCGTTTAAATTTCGATTTCGGGGATTGAATATTTTCATATTATTTGATATTTTCATAAATCATGTTTGTAATACTATTGTGATTATTCTTGAGTTATTTAATAATGGTATTTAAAAAAGATTTTTAATAATCATCGACTGATTTATATTCCGCACTAAATTTTACTATCGTCGCGAGCAGGCTGTTCCAGCGATCGGTTGCCGTTTAAGCGTTGTTAAACAAACGATGGATCGTTTAATCACGTAAGTTTCGCGATCGTTCTGATGTTTAATAACGTCGTTTGGAAGAATGATCGCGTCCTCTAATCACGAGTCAGGATTAACGATAGCGACCTGCATTAGAAGTCGATCTGTGCCACGTCAGGCCACCATCTCATCTCGCGTCATATGTCTTAGTTTTCGTTTTTGCAAAACGTATTTTGCACGACATCGACCTGGCAATGTCTCAAGTATCGCAAGAATTCGCTCAGCAGTTTCAGTGTTGACTCCGTGCGCAACTTACGGACGATACGCGTCACAAATCGCATATTGGACGGTCGAGGAAAGCGAACTCTGAAATTTATCTTTCGCTGTCGGACTCTTGGCGCGATTCACCTGCGCTTGGAATTACGTCAAACAGTCTTAGCAGTGTCCTATACTTGCCATATACTTGCCGCGGTTAATTACTGAACCTAAGAGAAACGATGCGGAAAATTTGTTGTAACCATTTCCGGTACATTAATTCTTGCCCTCTTTCTATTTATGATTCGAGATAATTACGGGTTAATCATCAATTTCTATGCACGCACACACCTAGCGTTTTGTAAATATGTGTCCGAGAAAATTACAGAATTAGTAATTTGAAAAGCACGCATCGCTCTTTCTAAAGGCATTTTGATTATCGTAACAGTAGAATCTACCGTCCGGGTCGCCGAGACCAGTTCGCATTTTTATCCGAGTGTCTGTTTCCCTCGGTAATAATCTCGCTGGAGTTGCATTTGTTATTTCTTCGGCTTTGTTGCGCGGTTGCAACGGCCCGACGGCGCGCGGTTTGTTTTCACTCACCTCAGTCTGCCGTGCTCCGTGTGCGGCGATTCCTCTGGCGATTTGTAACTGTTTCCGGTCTGCAACAAAGAATGAGACGTAGTAATGAAGACCCCGATTCTCGCGGTCCATAACTAGCAGGGAGCAAAAGAATCTTGCAAATTTCATCCGCGTATTCTCATACACAACAATAACTGCGGACTGGAAATGCAGTGTAACTGCGGACTGGAAATTGCGGTGTAAAAAGAAAGATTCATTTAAACGAAGGAGATTCCAAAAGGAGATTCCACGTACAATATATTATGCGATCATAAAGATAGGATGAAAAAAAATAGCTTATAAACGGTTAAAAGTGTACACATTTTTTTCATAGTTTTTCGATATTTTGAATTGAGAAATAAAATTGATAGAATTGTCATTAATCTTTAAATAGATTAGAATAGAAATGAGGTGATCATAACTTTATTAGGTATTTCATTTTTTTTTCAATCTTGTTCTGAATAAGAAAAATGAAAATCCTATAAATCTGAAAGTTTATTATTTTTACAATGTTGTATCTTATAAGGACATAACTAATGCAAATTTAACTTATACTAGTAAAAAATATGATTACGAATAAAAAGATGGAATAATCTTAGACACTCTCGAAACTGACAAGAAACAGTAGAACAAGACTATTGAGAGTGCGGCGCAGTAAACGGAGCGTAAAATTATTTACAATAGTAAGTCTAATTTCGCTTAATAATAATTCGTTCGAACGTTTCGTCTCAACTTTTGGAATCTTCCTCGGCGAAAAAATGGTTCTCGAATTTACAAGTTCCCCACTTTGCTATCAATCAGTCACTTATAATTATAAAATTAAAATTTGTTAAAATTATTTCGAGCATCCCACCTACCAACTTGCATATCTTTAAATTATCTACATGCTTAAAGGTTAAAATAATAGAAGGAACCTTTGAAGCTGTCTGCCTCCCAAGTCAAGTTTATGTTCAGACAGCTGTTGATACTCGAGAGATTAACCTCGATCAACCGGGCGGATCGTCGTTCATCGTGCCGACGTCTCTGGATTCTCGGGTGTCGGGGTGCCATCTTATTGTATTTGCCACATATTCGTAAATGCGCGGCGCTTAATTCTGTCAGAATGACGACACCCAAGTCGACAAGCAAGTCGTCGTCATCGTAGTCGTCGTTCGCAAAATAATATTCTTGGAAACGAAAGTTCCCTTCCCGTGAACACGTGCGCCGACCGTTAATAAATCGGTCATGTGAAACAACGCCCGGTTATGACGACGACAACGACGACGGCAACGATGCCAGAATGTCAGGCAGGGCGAATTAGTTCGCGAGCAACATATTGCGAGAGCGTGCAACAACTCGGACAACAAATGGAATCCAAGGGATTTCGAGGAAACACATCGCGCGGCAACGTAATTAGAATTTATGTCGATTAAAACGCGGCAGTGAAAAAAAAAAAAGACCACATCGATACACGAGAGACAGAGAGGAAGAGAGGAAGGGCGTATCTGACCGCCGCGAGGCGATAGCAGTATATTTTCATCGAGCAATTTGCGTCATAAATTCCTTCATTACGCGCAGGTTCACGGATACCCCTTCGGGCTATCGTCCCGCTCGCCGGAAAGCAAATATTAAAGCGCGGGGGCGGCTGTGCGTTATCGGTGATGCAATTACGTTTCAGATGGAGCGGCGTGTTCTGTATCGTCGATACCGATACGTTATCGACACAATGATCAAGGTGGAAACGCGCGCGAGCCGAGGCAAGTCCCTTTGCCATACGATCACGATCGGAAAAATCGCAAGCTCTTCTCTCTTTCGTCTCATCCCAGTAAAGACTCATCTCTTTTTCGTTTTTCCCTCGTCGTTTCTTTCGCCGGATAGTTAGTCACAGAAACTCACCGGAATACCCGGGAAATGTTATTCCCGCGTAAATTGTAAACGCGGTTACACCGCGACAATCGAATTACCAGTTATGGAAATTCGTATACGTTCGGAAACAATGGTCATTATAAATACCAGGCCGTTGCGGCGCGCGATGGAACCGCGTATCGTAGATGATCATGGTATGAACAATAATGATTATTTCATTTCAATCAACCCGCGGAAATTGAACAGTTCTGGAACCAAAACGAAAGTACGCTCCCTATAGCTGGCGCCCGCCCGTCCGCTCGTTACGCCGCACCGCCACTCGATGTCGATTTAAAACTACGTCTAATTATACATGCACATATATTGCGGCATGCGCAATATATCCATTATGATGGGTTAACGAAGTTGGAAATCGATTTGATCGATCAGTTAAAGTAAATGATTGTCGAGCGCGTTTGACTGTTGGTCGATCTCGCGGATGATTTCATCACACTGATTATATCGCTACAATCGTGAGCTTTGACATCTGTTGCGGTGCATCACGACGTTACGAGATATTAATCGACGCAACAATCAGATGTAGATATATACTGCGATTAACGCCCTGAATCTTCCGTTACATTTATCAATTTACTCCCCTTCGATCGAAGTATTAAACTATCAATAGCACCTCTTAATTAAGTGAGAAGTTTAAGTTGTTCATTTTTGATAAATGAATTATTACACGAATAATTACGATCGTTAGCGTCTCAACGTTATTACCATTCTCTTCGAAATGGCCAATTCAATCGCTTCTCCAATCGTCACCGCGATTAATCGCGTCGCTTATCGGCTTATCACTCGTTCGCGACTTACCTACCGCGCGAACATTTATCTTGTAATGCAGCTCTGAGTAGCGACCGTCTGTTCCTCGTAAGTCTCATCCCGTCCACAATCTAAGATCAGCACTCAGTCACCGTACTCTCACCGTCGCTATTCTCCGTGCCGCGCAATCCGCACCGAAGTGAATTCTTCGTTCCATCCATCCCGGGACAGTCAATTTGTCCTTATTTTCTACTGTTCCTCCGACTTTCACTCCGCTTGAGTTAAGTGTTTTTTTTTTCTCTCTTTCTTTTTCTCTCCCTCTTCTGAAGAAGGTAGAGACCTCACGCGCGCTCCGGAAACCACCCCTTGGCGAAAGACGCGACGCGACTTTCACTCGATTGTGCCTCGGCCAAGTTGTGCTTGGCCCGAACGAGTAGCTCTTGGCACAGGAATCGCTATCATTCGTTCCCCCCCTCCGTGAGAGAGAAGTCTCAAATGAGAATGAAGAACAAGAAGACGAGTTGCTCTCTCTCTCTTTCTCATTTCTCTCCTTCTCTCTTTCTTTTCCTCTGCCTCGCCATCTGTCCATTTCCTCTGCCTCTTACCGATCTCCACTGGGGACTAGGAAGGCAAAAGGAGGACGAGAATACGAGGAGGAAAACACCATCCACCGAGGTCTAGTGCCTCCGTACCGAAATACACTGGTCCGTAGGTTCATGTCTATATAGTTTACTCGGACGACAGAGAGCGACAGAGTGGGACGCGGGGGGCGGGTGCGGGACAAAGGGTGTTGGAACGGCTCTGGGTTAAAGTGGCGTCGCGTGTACAACCGCACCGGCGCGGCGACGGAATATACGGCACTGCGACAGAGCGGACAGAGCGTTCCGCTCCGTGCCGTACCATCCTTCCGCTTCGTTCTTTCTCACCTACCCGTCCCACAGTCGCGTCGCTATTTTTCTTCCGAGCTCCGAGGGATTACGCACTCCTGCTCTCTCATGGCCCATCTCTTTTGTCTCTGAACGCCGTGAATTCATCTGCGATTATACAGTATGTCAATCGTCAAAGAGCATCGAGCTGCTTCTTACTCGAGATCTTTAACGCTCAAGAGAGACTTTCTATTATGCTGTACACATAACGAAAAGTACGCCGTTTGTTTTGCCTGTTTATTATTTACTTGTAATTTGTAAAAAAAAAAAAAACCGAATTTAGTAAAAACCTATTGTTCGCAAAAGACTCGGAATTTCACAAAACCAAGGATATTCTTCTGTCTAGAAAAACTAGAGAATTCTCTCTTTTTGTCGAAATAATTTCTTGCAAGATATTTTTTGCAAATATTAAAGTATTACATAAATTTTGAAATTGTTAAATGAGATTTATTCAATTTTCTAGACAAGTTTAATTTTGCTTTAAAGAAATTCTTTTCAATGTTTTAGTATGACACTTGTTATAATAATTATTTTATGAAAGTTCCTCAAGTACCTTTTCAAATCTGATATTTGAAATGAGTAGCTCTTAATTCTTTTTCTTAATTCCGCAAACATGAAAAGAAAAAAGAAATTTTAGGAGAAACCTAAAAATTTATATATTCAAATTCATCTAAAATTTTAATCCAATATTCCAATTTTGCTTGAAAATTTAAACAAAAATGTCAAGAAAATTTTCAGAGAAGTTTTATCCATATATTTCAAGATATTTTCATTACGTAATAATATCAGAAAAGATTCTTTTATAATAGTTAAAAAGAAAAACATCGACATATAGGTAGTATTAATATTTTTATTATCTCACATTTATTATAGTATTTCCAAGTGATCACAAAGTATTGTATGTGTATATATGTATGTAGACTTATTATCAACAGTATAAACACAACATACAGAAAGAGAAGAAAGTTCTATGGCAGAGAATCAACAAGCACGTAGTTTCATCGTCTTTAACGCGAGTCTAAGGAGAAATTCCTTTAGGAGAACAAGATGAGCGACCATAGCGAATAAATATTTGTACAATGTTGTACGTGCTAGGAGAACATTTTCGGAGGTGAAGGACTGAACGGTGTGATTCCCACCGTTCACCGTAGCCGCGAATTGTCAGCGGCGCGGGTGGACAGCGTGCTTTATATTAGAGAGCTGATATTCGGTTGTAAGTGCAGACTTAGGATCAATGGTGGCATCAGCCTAATCACCAGGAAGTGTTGCCAATGTCCGCCTCTAATCCGATCGCAGATGTTTCACTCCAGCTGATTCTCTCACCGGCCATTTCTCTCTCTCTCTCTCTCTCTCTCTCTCTCTCTCTCTCTCTCTCTCTCTCTCTCTCTCTGTTCCTCTGTTCCTCCTCGCATCTCGACAGGCGCAGACTCGACGAACGGCCGCTTCGTGTGTCTGTACGCGGTGTTTGTTCGCGGCCGCGTTAGCGGATTCTAATCGCGGTTACTCCGTTCACGCCCTAAATCTGCCACCGCCGCCAAACCGAGTACTTAAATCGAGTGAAACGCACCCGTTGTACAACGCATTTAGGTTAAAGCACCTATTTTCAATTAGGCGCCCCGGGCCGCTTAGGCCGATATATCTCGTCCGCTTCGACGGTTCCGAGTGAAACTGGCACGGTAAACGGAAATCTCTCGTTGATTAATAGCATAGGCGACTTTTTGCGATTTATCTTGTCGTCTCTTAAACGGTGCGTTTTTAATAAAACGGAGATCTCGCGCGGGGAATTCGGACAAATGTAATATTAATCACTTGATTAATACTTTCGCATTTTTAGGCCCCGTTTGGAATCGATAATAAATCCATGAAAAATAACTCTTACGTTAAAGTTTGGCAAACTGTAAATGCAGATTGCAATTGAAAAACATATTTTGCGTCTTTTATAAGAGTTCAAAATATTCTTTTTTACACTTTTATACTTCTCTTTGTAACATGCAATTTTATTATGTTTACTCGCAATACCGTCAACTATTTTTTTTTTCATTCTATTTGTAATGTATTTTTATATCATAATTGGAAACTGTGTTGATCAGTATTTTTTCTTTTTTAAATTCTATCTTTACATCTCTCTCTCTCTCTCTCTCTCTCTCTCTCTCTCTCTCTCTCTCTCTCCCTCTCTCCCTCTCCCTCTCCCTCTCCCTCTCCCTCTCCGCGTTTTACTCCGTTTTCAATCTGTAAATTTGTTTACCACGCGTTTATCGTACTGGCACTGACATATACGAAAACTGAGACTGGCGCCTACAAAGTCTCGAATACCTCTCGCGAGGGAAGAGGATAATGAAGCTAGATGAAAAGAGGGGAAAAAATGGCAGTAACAGCGAGGTCTATATACGCAAAAGTGGGCAGAAGAATGGTGAAGAGAAGGTGGAGGAAAAGGCTCGAAAGCACGAGCAAACATGCAGCCGGAAAATATTTTTGAAGGGAAGAATGCGCGAGCGGGCAAGAGAGCCACTCTCTAATTAGCTTGGTATACGGGGGTAGCTTTTTGTTTAATTAACACGCTCGTAGTAAACTACTCCCTGCGCTACGCGCAAGGCCGCCCGTTTTATCCGACACACGGCGCTTTACATCCCATTTTTTTCCCCGACCCATCCTCACAGGTTGGCCATCCTCCTTTCGCTCGTGATAGAACCGATAAGTATTAGTTTACTTAAAACACACGCGCTCAAGGGTGTCAAGTTTAAAAGAGACGATGTTTCTGGGATGCGTAGGGTAGGTGTGTCTCACCAACACGAACGGTCTCTTTATCTCCCGCGTTGCGCGTCACATCTTTTTCCATTTCTTTTTTCGCTGTCGGCCGAATAGAAACACCAGGCTTCCGGTGTTGTATTTTGACAACCGGCGAGCTCTTGCTCTACGGATATTTCGAATATTATCGCCAAATCATGGCGTTTTAATCTCTGTTATTCTGAGCCGTCCGGGAAAACTCGGAACTCAAGTCGCACGATCATTTAAACTCCCGAATTCTATGAGAGAAGTAATCTTGTTAATAGAAAACTCCGGAGCTTATTGGCACTGCGCCCGTCACTGATTGATTGCTCCATCTTTGCGAAGCTCTTAGACATCGCCGTTTATTTGATTAGAATAAAGGGCAAAGTCGACTCTTTGTTTCCATTTTGTTACGCTCGAACGACTCTATTATCTTACAACCAGATTACATCAAGACGTGTCCGTTCTCTTTCTCTCTTTTTCTTCCTCTTTTTCTCGCTCTCTTCGCGTAAAAATAAGTCTACGTTGAAAGTGCAAACCTCGCCGGAGGATGAAAGAATAATATTATGACTAAAACATAATAGATATTTCATATTCGTTCTTCCGCTTCATCCGTATAGTGACAGTTTGCTATGATAATTCTCGGTAGTTTCGTTGAAATTAAGTATCTAATAAAGTACTGGAGCCATAAAAAAATTGGGTTTTACTGCGTTCTTCGAAGAACGTACTTTAATAGGTGCGTTAACACACATTTTTCATCCGTCTCCGAGATTTTGATCACTAATGGCAGAATTCTTCTGCAGCTTATGACTAGTATCGCAGTTCGGGGAGATATCCGAAAATGCGAAATTAGAGTGAACCGCGTGTCGAATGCGGACCCAGCTCTTTTAGTTGTCACAGCGTTGAGATACGCGCGCGACAACCACTTCCGTGCACGCTTTCGCGTTACAGTCTGGCAACGAAACGCGCTCTCCTCTCTCTCTCTCTCTCTCTCTCACTCTTTCTCTCTCTTGGTCTCCGGTCTGTACGTTAGCCGGTGAACGTTAGCTGCAGGTGGCGCGTGTATTTATAGCCGCGTCGTGACTCCTCTTCCTCTTCGCCAACAACACGCCGGTCCTCCGCCGTGTTTTCGTGCAACTCCTCACTGTGCCTCTTTCTCCCCCCTTTCTCTCTCTCTCTCTCTCTCTTCCTCTACCCTTCATCTTCTTCCCGCTATCTGTCGGCTGTTGCTTGGGAAAGTCTAGCTAGGAGGCGCTAAGCCGGCTGGATATGAACGGTGACTTCCGTCGGAAGACCCGGACGAGCGGAAGCGCTGTTGAAAAATGGGTTTAGCTGACGGAATTGTGCGGGAGTTTCGAAGCGAGATTATCTCGAGTCTCGTTCCGCCGTCGAATCCGCCGGTCGCGCGAAACGGAAATAAACGATCGAACGGCGCGTACGTGCGCCATGAAGAGTACGAGGACTCGACGCTGATCGGAATCCGTCGATCGCCGTTACGTGCCGCTCGTACCGTTCCCGATGACGGCATGAATTTTTATGCGCGTCGGAAAAATCGTTTTCCGAGTGTTCCTGCAATCGGAATATCGATTTCGGCAGTCGGGGAGATTTCCCAAAACGTACGCGTGTCGAAAAGTGTATTTTCATGGCACTCTCAGACCGAGAATCTCGAAATCTGACTGTTCCGACTCCCCCTTCATGCGAATCGCGTATGCGAAGTATCTGAACTCGCGATCAGTCATCGATGACTTTGAGAGCGGAGAATCGTGCGTACAAATTTCGACAGACAACTCATGAAGCTCGTTATTGATTGCAATGGACCGTTCGCGTTTATCCTTTTTAGATTCTTTGCACGGAAACGAGATCAGGATCTTGCACGCTCGCAGAAATAATTGTGATAATCGCAAAACGTGCCGCGCAACCGGCGACCCCTAACGATTCACGTATTTAGCCTCCCTCGTCCGCTAGGGACTGGTCACAACGGGATGGGTCAACACTTTTACATTCGACTAAACCCGCCGCCATCAGATAACGTTTCGCGAGCAACGACACAGCCACGGCAGTCACTTTCAGCTGGCGCCGAAGCGACCCGTACGTCGCACCTAAACGGTTAAAGTCTTGTCCAAACTCGGCGAAGCTCGTTTGCTCCGCGGCTGCCGTTATCTCATAGCTGCGATCTCCTCTCAATCTCCACAAGACCGCCTTTACCGACTCGCTGCCGCGGCTACTTTCTCCCCTTTTCGACTCGCTATCTCTCCCGGAGAAAGGTAAGAGAAACGGCCCACGGTCTTTCTAGATTATTTTCGATAACGACAGAGTTATGGGGATTTAAAGATGCTGTGGATGCTTCTCGCCCTTTTTATTGTTAGACCAATACGAAAATATACTCAATAAGAGGGCCTCAGCACGAAGATGATTGTAACTGATTCGTGAAATGTGAGTCGTAGTTATAGATCAACGCATCAACTTACAACTACGACTTATATTTCAGTTACGACTCAGTTACGGCAATCTTTGTGTTTAGGCCCTACACAATTTTAAGATGACGTGGGTCCTTATTCTTGAAAAAAAAAACATATAAGAAAAACTAGTATAGGTAACATATGCTATAGTATCTCTTTAGTTTTTGTATACGTTTCTTCTCAAAAATAGAAGTCCAGGTAAGCAAGGATAAAATTTACGACAAACTTGATCAAGTATGACAAGTACTTTATATATATACATATATATAAATATATAAAACGCATGAATAGATATTTTTAGACTCATTTATATTCGCGATATTTTGAGACATGAAACGGTTTAATAAATTTAGATTTTGTGAATCAATTTAATATTCATCATTTTATATCTGTAATCTCTCTCCTCTCTTCTCTTTCTCTCGTGATTTCATTAAAACACCTTACACAACGTTTACTTTTAGAAATTTTTCAAATTCTTAATTTTATTAAAATCATATAATTTTATGCCTTTTTTAAAATAAAGAATTTAAAGAGTAGTTCGAAATAATAAATTAATTTATATAAATAATTTTCTGTAGGAAAATAATTTTTATTTTTAAAATAATAAATTTAATAATCTTTCATAAATGAAATAATTATGTAATTACTCCAATTATCATTAAAAGGAAGAATTAAATAATTCATATGTAAGTTAAAAATGGCTGCGAATAATATACATTTAGTGACACAGCTAATATTAATGACATAAACATATAATATGCAATAATAGTCATTAAATTTCAAATAAATATTTGGAATATAAAAACTAAAATATTCGGCGTATATTTTGCAATACGTTAAATATTTCGTAGCCGTGAAATATATTGTGTGTAATGTAGTGTTCAAAGTCGCCGTCCTATTCGTGCTCCGAACTTCTAACTGATAAGCAACTAAGCGAAAAATTGCTCCATGTATTATTACGTTTCATAAACAAATGCATTCAAGATACATTATTTAGCTATGAATCTTCTTGCGTTACATTTTTTAAATACTTCCTATCGATCATCAAGTATAATCGTTTTTAATTTAAAAGTATGAATATACAGGATGTCCCAAAATTCGCGCATTCGGAGTACATGATATTTAATCCTAAAACAAACAACTTTTTCCTTTTACAAAATTGCATCCGACAAGTAATTTTTGCAGAAGAACAGATTGAAGTTATACAAATAAACGCAAAAATTATTTATTGCACGCAATTTTGCTAAAGAAAAAAGTTGTTTGTTTTAGCATAAAGTATCACGTTCTGTACTCCGAATGCGCGAATTTTGGGAACCTTGTATACATGATCAAAGCTAGATTATTTATTAAAAATTTAAGTATAAAAATGCAAGAAATACATAATAAATTTAATAAAGATTAAATATTTCGAAACGGTAACACGCAATGATTGGTGCGCAACCTTGATGTTTGACATATAGTATTGTGTTGTGTATATAATGTCGCCGCATTACCATTCGTATAGTGACACTCGAATAGGCAAGTAGCGGGACGAGGCGCTCTTTTTCGTTATCTCTCGAATTACAATCATTTTTTATAAAAAAAAAGTCAATGATTAATCCATACAATCAATTAACTGTTACGACTACTCACCCAAGCAGATATTCCATCTTACCCTTAAAACATATGATAACATTTAACATAGGAACAACTGATTCAAACAATTAAAGTAACGAAAAGTCATAAAATATCATATATCGTTTATTAATAGTATTTTGTATGTTTTGCATCGTACGAAAGTGCTTTGCATATTATATTCTGACAGTTAATGTGCGATAATTAATTATGTTTGTAAGTGAATATTGAGTTAATATGAGTGCAACAAAATCTGGGAAGAGGATGGGAAGAAGGAAGCCTAGGAGACAAGTGATGACAGAGCAACTATGAGGTAAGTGTAATTAATTTTTTTGTATATTATGTGTTTTTCGAAGATTATATATTGTCAACAAAGACAAATAAGGAATTCAAGCGAATGAACTAAAAGAGGTTAATATTAATACAATATTTAATTCGAATAATTTCGCAGAAGAAAAATTATTTTCAAGTAAAAAAATACGTATTATAATTTCTTATATATATTTTGCCAAGAATTATTTGCCGATTTATTAAGTGTTATGCATTTTATCGAATAGTTACGGCACAAATAATATTATTAGAAAATAGAACGTTTTTTCAAATCTATCACTATTTATGCGATTTTCTTTTTTACTTCGTTTATACTATATCGAAATTTTCAAACCTACATGCTCAGCGAAACTTACAAGCAAGGCATGGAAAGATCCTGCAGCACAAAAGGATATCTGGTTGTTAAACTGAAAGTGACAACGATTTTTCTCGGATATGTCTTGTATAAAGCGGGACGTGACCCCTTTTAGTCGGCGCAGGGCTATTAAGGGAGGATGATCGATGATTTGCACCATCCATTATACTCAGTGACCGGGAATGTAACCTAGAGGCGTTATTTGCACGAATAACGCTTTTGATTTTTTTTTTTTAAGACATTGTGAACAAAAGAGTTTCAAAAGTAAAGGCGTGTTTTGCGAGGCTTGTTTAATTTTCGACAGAATTTGAGATTTTTAATTTTATCTCTCTATTCGGACTATTGTTTCGCATGTACTTATATAAAACTGATTGTGATAATTCATGAAATAAATCACGACATAAACTTCCCTTCTTACGAATCGTTTTAATGGAAAAAGAGATAAAGACGTATAAGTAAATTATCGTTATACACAATATTCTTCATATGTACACATAAGGTAAGGTGGTATAATTTCGCACATGGTATACTTCTGAACAAAATAAAGTTTGAATTCAATTTTCGAAGTTTAAGTTCAATTTTTTCCTCTGTTTGGTTATTCTTCACACAACGAGATCAAGGTCACGAATCTTTTGAACCTCGAAAATCAGATTCAAATTTTATTCTGTTCAAATTTGTTCCATGTTTGAAATTATGTCACTTACATATATCCATATAATCATTATTGTATTTGAGCCCGATTGTACTTAGAGTAATATTCAATGAATTCACCGCAGTATAATTCCCTTGAGGTTACTGTGAATCAAATTCGCACTTATTAATATATTACATAAGGTATGTTTATGCAATGTATCAAAAATTCATTCATAATTTATACAACATGAAATTATTCTTTATATTCAGGCAATTTTTGAATAGCTTAAGAATTTTTATTAAATAGTTTAAGAATTAAAAAATGATAAATACAAAATTCTACCAGTACAAAAATATAAACATTTTTATTTTAAAAAGTTCTAGCTATTATCTGCATTACAGCCCACAGTACAAAATTACCGCGAAGTATCCCCGTAACGAGTTAATAGTCTGTTACAAATGATATTAAACGCGTTTTTCAAAAATCATCCGGGCGAAATGAGTGTACTACTGATAAACTTCACAGAGAGATGTTCTTGCTGCAGCAGCAATTCTGTGAGAATTCGCGGAACGTTGTTTACCTCTCGTAACGTAAACTTAACTTCTAATAACACAAAGTTAATTCTAACAGGATGATGTTTATCGATCGAGGCTGTTATTACAGGATAATGACGGACATAATACCAGTGTCTGTAGAGTATCCTCACACCGGACTTACAAGCGATATGGGATAGGGCGCAAAATACATCCTGTACCCGTTGGAGTGATAGAGGATCAACGAGGAGTAAGAGGCATGCTACTGGAGGTACGAACCACATAATCAAGCCACGTCACAATGGTATGCCGCTTATACGTGCGTACCCTCCGTATTGGCGCCTCACGTCGTTGAATGGCAAATACCAACGTGTCGTGCGCCGGATATAGGACACTTATACAAGGAACTGCGGTTGATTATTGCATGCCCATAGCAAAGAGCAGTCGACCTCATCCCTACGACGAATCCAACTCTCATCGATTTAGTCTCAACGTTATATTAGGAATGTTGGAGTATATCGATAGCGTGCAATTACCGTTATGCTCGTACATTTTCATGTCGATCGAATACTCTACATTCTACATGTTAAATTAACTTTCCGCAACATGAAATTTTTAACTCTTTCGTTAATAATAGAACTCTTTGAGAAGAATAAATTTCATTTTTTTTTTACTATTATAAAATCTTAAAAAATTCTGGTATATTTGTCAAAGTTTTAATAAGGAATTCTTACCATTCTAAAAGTTGTATTTTATTTATTTTACTATCATAGAAGTCGAATTATATTTTACTTATTTTTTACAAATTTAAAATCCACCAGAAAACATTCGCAAACAAAATATCAATTAATATAGATAATTTCTTTAAAAGATCCCATGTTACCGACGAAGGTTTAAATATTATAACTACCTCAATAATGAAATTGTATCCCTTAAGATTTGATAAGTTAGTTACAGCGTTTTTCCATTAGCAGAACTAGTGCGCACTCAATGCACTTTAAAGCCGTTATACAAATTCACATAAAAATGTACGTTCAATAAAAATATAGAAACGAATTAAACCGCGAAATATTCAATACATGTTATTGTACTATTTGATAAAATACACATTTGGGCATTTTATCAATTGAGATATCTCACTTTTACATTTAGATTAGAATAGTGTATAACAGGTTTGATGTGCACTGAGTTCTACCAATAAAAAGACGTTTATTAGTTGAAAAACGTTCCATGTCCGTTCATCATATTTGAGGCTAGACACAATTCTTTAATCTTCATCTAGATATTAAGTAATGAACTCGCGTGAAAATAAATTTGTTGAAAACGCTCGTATTTTTTTTAAATACCATTTTGCAGAAAATATAAAGAAAATCTATATTCGATCATATTCTAAAATAGAAGACATTAAATACGAATCTCTTAAGTAGGGAAGACGGTCAATTGTATACGTATAGAGCAGTACTCGTGGCCGATCGTGTGGCGAAATTCCAGAGGAGACAATTCGTTTGGATAAAGCTGAATTGCGTAAATAGTCTTGAGCGACTTGTCTAACCCTCTCAGAGAGCTTAACTCCTTCCCTCCAACATGTCAGGGAATCAAGGTACGTAGACGAAAGAAAGAAAGAGGATGAGGGAAAAACGTGATACGAAGAGCACGCGAGAAGAAAGGAAA
>NW_017305779.1:6634975-6641027 GCF_001594115.1 Trachymyrmex septentrionalis | reverse complement strand
AGAGAGAGAGAGAGAGAGAGAGAGAGAGAGAGAGAGAGAGAGAGAGAGAGCGAGATCAGGCAGAGAAGAAAAGACAGAGAGAGAAAGTAGGGTCGACTGTAAAAGCAACAGGTGCCGACGTCTAGCTAGCTAGCAAGCAAGCAGCTCTTGCAAACCCCACGCCACATCCCGCTCTCGTTTCCATCCTTTCTCTCTCTCTCTCTCTCTCTCCCTCTCTCTCTCTCTCACTTCCTCTTCCATCTTCGAGACTTTCGTGCAATTCTCTCTCTCTCTCTCTCTCTCTCTCTCTCTCTCTCTCTCTCTCTCCCTTTCTTTCTCTCTTTTTCTTTCTTTCTCTCTCTTTCTTTCTTTCTCTCTTATACCTTGCTCCTCTTTCTTTCCTTCTCGCTTCTCACCGTCGCGACTACCCTCGAGCAGATCCCAGCGAGATAGCAAAAATGTTTAATGGGGTGAATTCGCCGGAAAATACCAAGCGACCCGCGTCTTCTCGTAGCACCACCCTGAAAATGTCGTTTTCCTCGATCAGTTTCGCATTAACGTCCCGAGCCTGCTTATCGAGGGCCTTTTCGTGTTTAGTGAGGATCTTCCTTTAAAGGACCAATGTATCTCTCAAGAGCCGCGTGAATTTCTTCCATGAGATCGGTGCTTGCTGCACTGCGCGTAATTCTTACACGGCGGTTGCATTGCGAGTATTGGTTGAGTATTGCTTTTCCTTCGAAGAGATAGAACCGCGGAAAAAAGTGCATATAAAGTGAGTATACATTCGTCGTATCTTTTTTAAAACTATCTTTAAATTTATATTTCCCATATATTCTCTATTTGATATCTTAATATATTAGTACTTTAATTATAAGACACTTTAAAAGAGCTACTTGATGATTTTATTTTTTTAATAATAATTTACTTTGACATAGAAAGAATTCGTAGATAGAAAAATTTCATTGCACTTCTTTCACGCTAATGCAATTGCTATGCTAATTTCTGTAATGGCAGAGACGTATATAGATATCTCTGATAGCTACATAAGCGATAGTTGGAGAACGAAATTTGCTTAGCAACGAGGGATGTCTTCTTTCTCACAGAGAATCCCGCAATAAATGCCAGGGGAACAAATGCAGCAATAAATGTTAAAGAGATCTCACTCGTTCCGAGAATGCGGCTTTAAAGCGAAGAAAGCTCCTACGGGCCGTGAAAGAATTCCGAGAGGGATCGAGATTACTTGGGGTGGGCACGGAACTTCTGATGGGAATAAATGAAACGCATTAATAAGACCGCGGGTATTTTACGTGCGGGTCTCCTGCATAATAAAATTTATAGGATGTTTAAAAAATTGTCCGGTAATCTAATCTTTTATTCCGCGCCGCGTTTATATTTGATTCTTATTAATATCGAAATCGTGCGCGAAGAAAAAAAACACGATTACATTCACTGGGGTAGAATAATTCGATGGGATAGTAATCAGCAGTAGGTGTTTTAACGGGGCGTTGTATTATAATTATGTATTTTTCTAAACGTTAACGACACGTTATTTTATTATTATCATCTTGATAGAATTTCAATGAGAACCAATTAATTAATGAGAAAATTGATAATCACGGGATCAATTATATCGCGAAATTATTATACGCAATCGAGTATATAGAATGTACTAAGCTTAATGAAATGACGTAAATCCGTCGTTAAATTAATTTACCACCAATCATACAATTTTGAATTTATATCCAGACTCCATCCAGCACGCGCGGTGGCGCTCGAAAATTCAGTGATTTATTGGAGATTTACTTTCGGTCGATGCGTGAATGGTCGATCGTAGTCTACCAATACAATTTGTCGAAGGTATAATTTATAGCCAAACACTCAAACCATTCCCGAGAGAATGCTTTCCCCGTATTATTAGATAAAATACATTATAATATATGCAACACACATACACACACACACGCACACATTTCTGTAATCTCATCGTCGATTTGCTTTGTCGTGATAGGGGAATATTTCATATTCGTTCACGTCTAGTTAGATCTAAAAGGTTGCGATATTTTTTTTTCGATAGGTTTCGAAATGCAGCTTGCTCACCGAGCGATTGGTTCTTATTCATGGATCGACAAATAAGAATCAATCGTTCGGTGAGTAGACTGCATTCCGAAACCCATTTAAAAAAAGGTGTTGCAATATTTTAGGCCCTGACTATACATTCGCGTATTTCTGTGTCGGTTATTAAGTATGAGAGACGCCGTGCGAATCGTGCTTTGGTCTGCGATTTTTATACGCAGTTTAGATATTTTTCTCTCGGCAATTCCGTACCGAACGCGCCGAGGAGCACGTTCCTTCGCGTGTGTACGTCGTGTACATCAGAACGGCGCGGCGTCCGAGAGAGGCAGCAGATGGAGGGTTCTGCCAACGTCCGAGCCTCCGCAGCATAGAAGGTGGTGGCCGGTGATTCGAATTTGGAGCAACGGACTTTATCGTTGCTCCGCAACCGCACGAAACGCTGTCTAACCTGCCGTCGCGTATTAAACATTACCGAGGGGTCGTTTTACGATCCCATGAACATATCGTATTAATGTCGCTCCCTGTACAGTCGCGCGGCGCTGCGGCTTCACGTTGCTCGCTTCCAATTTAATGCGTTTCCCTGCCGCGAGATCTTGCCGTTGTGCTGCATACGGAGCGACACACTTGGTCGGCGGTCCAATGAATACGAACGATTACGAATGCATACGACAACGATCTTATGACAAACGTCTACCGAATCGAGAAACTTCATTCTCTTTGATAACTTCCATTATCTATATCCTCGTGGTGAAATAAAGCATGGATCTTTGCAATTACCTCTTATATGGTTATTAATGATAACAATTATAATATTAATTATAATTCTAATATTAGATAATTCTAATATTAGATAATTGTATAATTTCTCAGAACTGGAATAGAAACAGTCATTACTATTTCCATTTTAATAATGAGAAATTTATCTGAAATTATTCTTCAGATGAAGCTTTAATATATCTGTAGATAATAATAATTCAAGACGTTCTCTCGTTTTCTCTTGCTTAATCGATTGACCGAGAATATCTTTTCTTAGACTCTTTATTTATTTTATCACGGAATTTTCTTAGAGTGCAGGTATCGTAATTACGCGATAAATTTTTCGTTGTTTCTTTACCGTTAAACACGATCGTTACAGAAAAACAACCGCTGTTGCTTCTTGTAGTCTATCCCGTACCGCGGAACGAATATAGAAGCGTCGTCGTAAAGAAACGCCGATGAAGGGAAACTCTCACTTCCTATGCTAATGCCGAGGGCGAGGTCTTCGTTGTGTTCATAAAGACGGTACGCTTCTCCCGCGCGAAATAAGACCATTGCCGGTAGCAGCGCAGAGAAAGAGTAGAGGGAAAGATGCAAGGGGTTGTTATGCCCGCGGCATCTGCCACCACTGCAAGCGATATGCGATATTTTCTTTGCCGAAAGTGCGCGCCGCCCGCACAATCGACGCGACATGAAAAAGTCGAACTTTCGTTTTGAGTCATTTTTTTACAGGTTCGTGAGTTAATAATTTTCCACTGCTGTCGTAATAAAATCTGTACTTACAATAGTTTATCTATAATTAATTAATTACATAAAATATGTGATAGATGAAATATTTTCTGTCATATTTTCTATTAAGGCTATGCTCTGTAAATCATATTAAGCTTTTTGCGTAAAGATTTTTCCGATTAAAATTTTTTCGAAAGAGAAATGTATCTCTCTGTGAAATGTTGTCCTAGCATTATAATTTCTCATTACAATCAGAAGGAAATATTAGACAATGTTACATCATATTATAGTATTGATAATTCAAGGTAACTCCTAATGCTTCTGCTCGATGAATATCCAAACCAGTATGCACTATTGCGCCATACAAATGAGATAACGTATGTCGACGTAACGATGCGATAATTGTACATGACAATGCAGTAAAATTTAGTTCGCATAAACGCGCCGCATTTGGATTTATCGGACGCATGACAAATGAACGCATTGTCTCTAGTCAACATCATCTGCAATAATGCGTTTCAGTTGGTGACGTCACGTATGATATGCTCAACTAATTGGAGGTTTATTTTCGATGTGGTGTTACGGGATGGTAAGTAGATAGAACACGCGCGATTGAAATATTCGTGAAATCGGCTGCACGAATCGAGCACACGAATAGAGACAGGAGGCGTACGCGTTATGTCATTCCGCGTTTCTGCGGCAGATCGGCTTGATTCCGCTTCCGATCGAGCGAATTCAAGCGAAAGGCGAGCGTCGTATCGAATCCCCTGGCGATGTTACGTGTCTGATTTAATGTTTGGGGACTCGATGTCGCGAGCTGCCTGGTGTTTCGGTAAACGTTTTATCTACGGCGCTCTGACACTGATAGGATTTCAGACTGGCTTTCTCTCTCTCTCTCTCTCTCTCTCTCTCTCTCTCTCTCTCTATCTATCTATCTATCTTTTCTCTTTTTCTTGCAAACACAAGTTCCTACTGAAAGAATTTGTAGACACAGAAATGGAGAGATAGAGTTTACTATAGAGACGAGACGTGCGAACGTTTTCCCACATGATCTTTCTGCGCGAAGTGTACGAAGAAAGGAAATTTTGATCGCGACTGACCGATTCTACGTTTGCACCAGAATTAATCTGACTAAGATCGGGAATAACGGACGTTTTCGCAGTGATTAGAAGTGGCAAGGCAGATCGATGATGTCCAAGATGATAATACAGTATCGCGCAGAATCGTCATGATAGCGATAGTACGAACGATGACACGTTACGATGATATATCGAACGTGACCGGCATCCGAAATAGAAACGAGCCGTGAGTTTCGGGTGCATGCCAAGCCGAGTGATCAATATCCGATGTACCCGTGGCAGCCTCATAAACCGTGTCACGTGACACGTGTAAAGGAAACATCAATTATCAATCGCATGTAAATTAATTCGCCCCAATGGGGATAGCGCTGTCCCTTTCCTCGGCAAGTGGGATTATCACTTTCCTTTCGCGCAGCTCGAAATCGTAAATCTGCCCGATTGTTTCGTCGACAGAGAGATACGAGATGCGAATGTAGAAGAAGAAGAGACAGAGAGGTAGAACGCGAACACGGTCGAACGGTTATAGTTTGCAGGTTGTCCGTTGCCGCAGTAACAATTCCGGCCGCGTGATAATCAAATCTAATCCCTGGAAGCTTCGGCAGACTAACTGGTAACCAATGTTACACCGGCTTAGTATATCGTATGAAAGAGAATGGTACACGAGGCAGTGCATAGATTTCAAAATATTGGATTTCATATGCAGCTCCCGATCTTTAGCCCCCTCCGGGGGCTCCGAAGTGATATCTATTTAAGGTCGACTCGAAGAACCATAGGGAAGCTAAATGCAGATATTTGAATTAAGACGTCGACGTCGTACTTCCTCTCTTTCATCCCTTATCTCTCTCTCTCTCTCTCTCTCTCTCTCTCTCTCTCTCTCTCTCTCTCAGTGCTTCCAAGACCATCAATCAACTAGCCTGTCATGTTCCGTTTTACAAACGCTTCTTTTAAACGAAATATTCCGTGTCTATTAAAGCGAATCGATTTGTCCGCTCGTGCAACAAACGCGACGCGATGTCGAGCATGATTCTACCTTTAGGACCAGTTATTTTTGTGAGTTCAAAAATATAATTGTATTGTCACATATACAATTTTTTTTAATTCTATCTTTATTTTTCAAATTTTAAATATTCTTTTTATTAAGCGTTATTAGGATTAGCTTTGCATCTAAATAAAATCGAAATCAGAGTTAAACAGTTCATCACTTCGATTCTTTATCACTTCGATCGAAATGCTAATTTTCAATCTTATCGTGTGTCCTGTTTATCTAATAATCGATACGAGAGTGCTATGATAATTTGTCAAAATTCGTCTTTTATCTCGTCCGAGAAAAACGGAAGATGAAGTGGCAGTCTAATCAACGCCAATTTAAAAATCCTCGTCACGTTGCTCGATATCTCCGGTCATTCTTTTTCGGGGAAGAGTGCGCCGCGTTAGGT
>NW_017305779.1:6630425-6634875 GCF_001594115.1 Trachymyrmex septentrionalis | reverse complement strand
CTCGATATCTCCGGTCATTCTTTTTCGGGGAAGAGTGCGCCGCGTTAGAAGGATGGAAAACGACAGAGGGTTCTGAAGGTAGAAGGTAAAGGGAAGAGTTAGGAGAAACGTGTCGTACCGTGAAGAGCATCATGCGCAATCTTGTATGCAAATCAGGGAAGAAGGACGAGGTGGTGTCGGACGGCGGCATGGGGAGGGCAAGAGGTAGAAAGAGAGAGAGAGGTAGAGAGAGAGAGAGACAGAGAGAGAGAGAGAGAGAGGGGTGAGAGGGCACGCGAGGTAGGTACTTTAAGAAAAATTTGTTCCCTCAAGATTTCTATATGCAAATGCGACATCGCCGGCGCTCTCTCTACAGCTTTTCACGACTCAGCTCAGCTCGCCTCGCACTCCGATCTCGGATCTGCATTTCGCGCTCTCTTCACATTCATGTTTCCCTCCCACTGGCGCAACGGAAACGCGTACGGTGTCACCCGCGTTTTATTAATGATCCATAAGTGTCGGCCGGAACCGCGAATCAAGCATGGCTGAGTGAAACTGCGATCCGGGATGGCCAGCGGTGGATGACGAAGCGGAGGCGTCTACGTGATGCTCTAATTACCATTAGCCCATTAGGACGCATATAATTTGCCTAATCAGACCACTGGTGTGTATTACGTTATTTGAGATAGGTTTACCTCGGTGCGGAATGTTTTGTATAATATTAGTTTACACGGGTGCGCGAGTCGGACAGCAGAGTCGCGCTATTGCATGTTAACGTAGCGTTATGTGAAATTACATACTTGGAGCTTGATGCATTTTCTTCGTATCGTTTAATAAGATCGCGTACGGAAATTTCTGTTGGAATTGATCACATGTGAGCGTAAATAAAGTCCTCCACAAAGTAAAATAGCGATCAAAGGATTTATCAAAGAATTATAATTCTTTTCTCATCAGAGAGAACAACGGAAAGGAAAAGATCGCTATTTATCGGGCGCTCTAGGATGATATCCTTTCAAGTGCTAATCAAGTATATAATTTTAAAAACAATATGTATAATAAATTCAAATTTAAGATATTACAAAAATAAGATATAAAAAAAAATGAGAATAACAAAGATTGAAAAATGATACAACTTATACATATATATGTATATAGTAATATAATAATGAGAGAGAGATGGAGAAGGAAGGAGAGAGAAATATACAATTTATATTTTTATCTTTATCCGATATTCTCGCGCGGATTACTATATATATCAACTTATTGAGACACGATATCGCCTATTGAACATGCAAAGCTATTTTGCTGCCAGGCTGATTATATACTTGTATTTACGAAAATATGTAAAAAATTTACAAAGTATATTATATCTGACGATAATATTAAAAGTGGATAAATTGGAAAAGAATTGTACCGTTTTCAGACTTCATCATTGATAACTCTCAACTGTCGTGTTTTGTGGCGTAAATTCTCGGCGATAGCGTCGATAGCGTTCGATCGTCGTGCGCAAGAACATGGCAGGAAGAGAAGCAAGCACATTTTCTCGTCGCCATCGTCGTCGTCGTCGGGCGTAGGGAAATGTCAAGAAAAACAGTGTCGTCGGGAAGTGTGTCCTGGCTGAATCGGTATCGACGCGAGAATAGTCCCGAGGTAAATTACGAGCGCTCGCACGCGAGGAAGAAAGACGAAAACAGGAACAAAGAATTAAGAGAGGGCCGCACGCGCGAGAAAGCAGCAAAGAAAAACGAAGAAAAAGAAAGGAAGAACGGGAGGTGAAACGTACGGCGAATAATGCGATTCCGCTTTGGGTAGATGAGAGACTAGGGGGTATGTGCGTGTGAAAAAGTTCACCCCGTCTCATCCCTCATTCTCTCATCTTCCTCTTGCGCATCATTCTTCTCTTTTTAGCTTATATCTTTATTTTGCTGAAGAATAGGTTAAATTACGGCCGCGATTATCCCGTTTGTCAATTTTCTCAAAATTGTCTCATTGAATTGCATAATCGCGTGATTTTTATCATCGGTGAAACTGCTGTTCCGCCGCAACATCGGAGATACAATTATCTTCAATGAATATTTAGTTAATTATCTCGTGATGTTTTATATCCCATACATTGTTCACTCCTTCCCATATCTTGCCATTGCGTCGATCTTGCACGCGAACCCCTTTACTACCCGTCAAGATTAAAGAGAAATCGTGGAAAAAAGGAACACGCTAGAAGCATTTATTTCAAGAACCCGCACTTAATGGGAGTAAGACCAGAATTAGAGACGATTTTACTTCGATCTAGAAGTCTTTCGCAGGTCGAATGCGATTTGCGGTAGAGGAACAAACCGTTGAGAAATGTGTTGTTTTGCCGTTTCGGAAAACATAAAGGAACTTATTCGGGTAAAACACCGCAGTAAAGCGTCACATTATATACACACACACACACACACACACACACACACACACACACACACACACACACACACACACACACACACACACACATCAGTTATCAAGAATTTTATCTTTTAAGTTTGAGGATTTAAGAATATTAGATTTTTCAAAATGTATGTAAGAAGACGTCCTAACGAGGCTTCGTGGGAAACGTGGTTAACACCTCGAGATTTCGGAGACAATGACGTAATCGCAAACGACGTTATGCAACTCGAGGGATGTAGCCGCAGTCTGTCCAAGCCAGACTTCAGGCCCTCGAGCAACTCGGTCGGATGGCGAAACGCAAGTTTCTTCGTGGTAATTTGGTGTGCCAGACGCGGAAAGACGGACAGCTTGCGAAGCCACGCGACGGCGACAGTGGTGTGAGTAAGTTTAATTAGGAGTAAAAATCGAGTTTGCCCGATCGGCGTCGAGATTGTCGCTTGGCGAAACGAGATCTCGCGATTATTAGATTTCCGCTGGCTGCGCCTGCCATCGCCACCCTTCCGTGCAAGAAGGTAGGGAGGGCGGCCAGGCAGACAAGATGGTCCCAGGAGGGTTGCCTGGCTAAACAGTCCACGGACTACGATCTGAGAGAAAAGGGCGACTAGAGGAGGAGGGAAACTGGAAACTATTTCTCTTGCCTCCCCGGCACGCCGGTTGTGATTTGAATACATCCAGTTAGCGGCGCGTGCCTCGAATGCCGGATCCGCGACGGAAACGCTTAAAGGAGCCACTCGTTACTTCGTTCGTGCGATATTAGCCACCGTTCACGTCGTCGTTGTCTTCGTCCTCGTCTCTCTCGTCGTAGTCGCTACGATTAGTCCTCGCCATTCGAAACTTTATTGGACAAGTATTGACGAACGCCCAGCATTTTATTCCCACCGATAACAGCAAAGTGTTCCTAGTTAATTGTACTTCGCGAGCTGCTTAATAATTTGTTTCACGTGATGTCCCGGTGTGTTTATTTCTAAATCGTTGATTTTGTAAATCGATCTTCAACTTCGAAGTGTTCAACCTGTGTAGTTTTCACGAAACTTGTCGAGATATTGAAGGAGAATAAAGCCGTTGGAAGAAGCAAGCCGTTAAAAGTGCCGTTGCTTCGCGATAATTAATCATCGGAACCAGTTTAACTGGCATTAAAACAAGGCCTGTTTGAACTCGGCTGCGCTATAAATTCTCTCTCCTCGGCTGAATTGCGCAAAAAGGTAATATATAATAGTTGCCAAAAATTTAATAAAAATTTTACCTCACCTTTGTGACGACACGTCTTTTTACGTGATAATGAAATTTTCAGGCGAACTCCATTTAGTATGCGCGTATACAATTTCGGTTTAACCTGATGGATGTAAAACTGCGTGAAATAAATTCGCTTAAAATGTTATTTGAATTTCCGCGAAAAAACTATCTTGAAATAAAAATCCTTCGATGGTAAATGAAATTGTAGCGTGGCAATTAAAGCTGGATATTCGTAATATTATGACTGCTTTTCCCTCGCTCTTTGCGTCATATTATTTTAAAATAAACGTCGCTGCAATCACGGGGATTGTTTAAAAATTGAAGAGGTCAGTACGAGAGCCGTTGTTTGATGCACACCTTTCAAAGGTAACACGAGCGCGAGTACACTTTAACCTGCATATACAGTTTCATAAATGACGCCAAAATAGTTTGCAACAGCAATTTATCTTACAACGAAGTAACACTGGTTCTCAACGAGCTAACACCTCCCACTGCTCCGGCCTGTATTATCTCAAAACTTAAAGGATCATTCAGAATGATACATCAACGCGCACAGCCACGGCATTTAATGCGTACTCGCGTCCCGAGCAACTGAAATGGAAAACGTAAGAGTCAAATCTCTGAATTGTGAATTTAATGGACATAGATTGGTAAAGAAAAATACATGAATTGATGCGTTATTTATTTATGCAAATCTAATTTATTTATCGAAGCCTTTGATTCTGCGCAATCTCTCTCGCGATAATTCTTGATCTTAATGAACTGGTTTTATGCTATAATAACGAGCAGTAACGTGAAATTAACCTATACG
>NW_017305779.1:6626680-6630325 GCF_001594115.1 Trachymyrmex septentrionalis | reverse complement strand
TAATTCTTGATCTTAATGAACTGGTTTTATGCTATAATAACGAGCAGTGAAATTAACCTATACAATATCCATGCTACGTCGTAATCGATGTTATCTCGGGTTTTACTCAGCTCAATAGCATAATAACCGTTCGTGTCTTTACATTATTTTAAGCATAAGGGCAGCAATAACCTCGACCGTGAACCATTCGGATGGTTTGAGGCGTCGCGCATGCGAGGGAACCTGCGAACCTTCCGTTGCGAAAGATAAAGAAGTGGATAGGAGTTAATGGTACGATGAAGAGGATAGAAAACAAAGACGGAAAGAATAGTATCTCGGAGAGGGAGATGAGAAAGACGGAGAGGGAGACACGCGCGGTAACAGCTTGCGATAATAGTTGCGAAATAGTCAGTTTTATCGTCGGCGTAATAACAATCATTGTTATTTTACGTCTTCCAACCGCAATCTCGTAATTGCTTTAAGGAATGTATAATATAACGCGGCGTACTACTAGGACAAGAAATGAACGGATGGATAGGCGTGCAAAGCTACGAAAGTAAGCGAAATCCCAATGGCGCCGACTTGTGTGACTTCAACTTCCGGATGCTGAAAACGTCAATTTCTGTCGCAACTAATCAAAACTTCCCTGCGATTACACGGAGTGCCGCGCACAAGCAGCTTTTCAATCCGTACAGCCACTTTAGACTGCTAGCCGACGTTAATGACTGCATCGCGGTATATTCCCTCATTGCTGCATCGGGCGAGCCAAGTATTTTGCAAATTCTCGCGTATACCTCGCCTCCATCGAAACACATTGGAGGCGGATAAAACGATTAAGCCGCGGGAATTGAATTGGACTGCGCCGCCAGTGCGCGAGATACACTTCCTCCCTTCGCACGTGCGCAAATTGCGAAAGCTGCGTCTCGAATAATATTGCAGGCGCCAGTTCGTAGCTTCTTTCTATTTTGTTTAAATATAATTAAATACAGCGAATATCAAGAAATGATTAATGTGTTGCTGTTATTGAGAAACACATTTGTCAAATTTTAAAACATAGAATATATTTTATGTAATTTAATAATTTTGAAGTACAGGAATTGTATTGATAAGAATACATATATGAATTAAGAGACATAATCTTATTTTCGGTCGGAATAAATTTTGGTGTTTAATAGTATTCATGTGCTAGTTTTTGCAAATATATTTTGTCAGTTTTCAAAATTGATTGCCGATTCTGCAGTTTATCGGATTTGAAATGCAAACGCAAACTGAAGCTAAAATATTAATATCTCAAATCAAATCGATTAGATTGATCATCAATTTAATAATGACGCTATGCATCTTAATGATAGGCATCTTCGTATGTGAACATTATTAAGCACACCAAAATCTGCTTTAAACAAGAATAGAATTATTTCTCTTAATTGATTTAATAATTTTAAGTTTTGAATAACTTTATGTTTACTTTATATATGCAAACTTTATCTAATCGAGTGAAATCGGTTTGTAATACCTAATTAAAAACGTCGAATAGTATTTTATATTTTATACGCTGCAAACAAGCGTATCTGGAATCTGCTGGCACAGGAATAAGAAACATCCTTCTCCTCTTGTTTTTCTCGTTGCAACGGTGAAAGGTAGGCACAACCGGAGAAAAGAAGATGCGAAAGTACCGAGGTAGTAGACGAGTTCGAGAACAAAGTCGATATTAAAATCAATCCAAACTGTCGGACCAGCAGTTCGGCTGAGTTTGTAACCTTAAAAGTTCGTCTTCGTCCCCGCAGCTCGCCTTCCTTACCGCATATTGAACTTTAGTCAAGTTCACTCTCCTATTTGCGTTCCGCCGCGGCACCGTGGTAGGTTAAGAAAACCCGGCCAAACGAATAGGAGAAAACGAGGATGGAACCGCAAGAAAGAAAGAGGACAGCGGAGAAATAAGCGGAAGTTTGGCCGCCGACCTTTCGTAGTATCCGCTAAGGCGCGATCTTAAGTGCTTGCACCTGGCAATCCGCCCCGACCTTTCTCGTGTCCCTTTTCGCAGAATGAAGGAGAACTCCCTCGCTAATTCGAGAAATATTCGCCGCAATTCTACGTGGTGTTAATGAAACGGGCAACGGATTTCTTATCATTAATCATCGTGGAAGCATGATATTATACGTCTCATCTAACAAAATGTTTTACGGTCGAAAAATAATAAATTAAGAAGATATATTGCGTCGTTGTTCGAGCATATGGTTTTCGCTAGCCAAAGGCATAAATTTCTACAGAATTTTCCGGGACTCGTTTCGTGCGACGTGAAATGGCCGTAACGCCCCTAAAATGTCCGCCGTCGGTCGTAACGTTGTGAAGTTCTTTTCAGATCTTGAGACAGGCGGACGATACGCGGACGTGTACAATATTATGAGCTAAAAGGCAAAGGTATAGCCTTGCGCGTTAATTAAAAGCGAGGTAGTGGTTCTCAACTCCAATACGTGTTGCACTACGCGATCGAAGAAAGGGAATTCGAATTAGAGATTTATTCTTTTTCACTTTTTTCTTCATCTTTCTCTCTCTCTCTCTCTCTCTCTCGCTCTCTCTCTCTCTCTCTCTCTCTCTAACTCTTTTTCCGTTGAAAAAAAGAAAAAAGATGAATTGTGCAAATTCAGTTAAAAAAACAGGCCTCACAGGCTTGTTACACATTCCTTAAAATTTTATAACTTTTTCCTGGTTTCCAGAGAAAATTTCGTAATTTTTCAATTTTTTCTGATGCTTTCAACAATATTTTAAAATTTGTTTTATTTAGTTTTATCTTGATTTGGATATCCTCAAATAGTTTGTTGAAGAAGCAGTTTAACATAGCAATGTAAATTAATGTTACTGACTCTACTTGCATTTAATTCTTAAATTGGTAGCATTTTAAAATTGCATAAATGTGATGTATGCAATTTTGGAATACTACTAAATTTCTTCAATTTAAAAATACTATTAAATTTTTTTTAAATCAAAAATTTTAATTTTCCAGAAAATGTTGCAAAATTTTCTGATTTCCAGTTTTATGACAAGCATGCCTTAGGTTAGACGCGCCGCGCTGTAGTACGGTAGAAAGAAAAAGTAATAGACGGACAAGATTAGTTGTGTATGCGATTAAAAATCAAAAGAAGGGGAAACAAATGGATTAAGTGAGACGGGTCGCGGTGCGGCGTGCCGCTCCGCGCGATCGTAGAAAGTGGAAGCGGATGAAATCAAGTCAAACCGGTGACGGACCTCGTCGCGCCACGCGAGAGAAGGAAGGGGAAATGAACGGATTAAGTCAGACAGCGCAGCGTAGCGCGGCAGCTCGTCATTAAGATCGTACAAATCGCCTGGCTTTTTAATGAGCGTCGGAGTTTGGTAGAATATTCACGGCTCAAGCAACTGAAGTCTATACTGCACCTATAAGGTGGGTGAATTAAACATTTTCACACTTTAGGCGCGTCGGGCCGCCAACTAACGAGAGCGTTTCTTCCCCTACCGACTCTCGCGCGACTCTCTCGTCTCGTCAGTCTGCCGTTACGCCTCGAAAGTTACCATTCGCCGGAATTATCCTTGTAATTGCATCGACGACGATTGATTAAGTATAGAATCGCTCGATTTACTCCACGTTCATTTTCCATGATTGAGCAGGATTCAAGCAATTGCTATTTATAT
>NW_017305779.1:6616178-6626580 GCF_001594115.1 Trachymyrmex septentrionalis | reverse complement strand
GAATCGCTCGATTTACTCCACGTTCATTTTCCATGATTGAGCAGGATTGAGCAAGCAATTGCTATTTATACAGTTGCAGAACACAATTACATTAATTGTAACTTATATTTAGATTGTGTTCGGTTACCAAATTAATATTTGTACGTTTCGTCTTATCCGATGAATATTATTTCGCTGTATCTTGTTTTCATTATCATTCGGGGAGCGATAAGAAAACGTGAGTCGTCACTCTGAGGCTAATTCGACGTTATTATTTCCGCAGGCTCATCGAGTAGCGATATTATTTACGGAAAACCGATTCCTTCGCGATGACGATGCCGAAAGGGGAATCGTAAAACTGACAATAACACTGGAATAACCGAACACGCCCAGGTAGTAGGCGAAGAGCTTTAGAATCCGTAATTAAACGGGATGGCTGGAGCTTTGGCTGAATATAGAGCTTTCTCTAGCATAAAGGTTTTATGTCCGACCTCCCATCGCGTATACTCTTCATTCTCCTCATCCCATCTCTCACTTTGTTTCTATCTTGTCTTCGTACAAATTTGCTGTCCATGTCACCTCTATAGTATTCCTTGCGGACTCAGAATATCTGCGAAAGGAAATATTAACTTAGCAAATATATATGTGATCTCTCGTGCTTGATTTCATTTGCGGATTATTTTTCGAAGTTTATTTTCCCATAAGAAAAAATTAATGTAATTAATGAAAGTACAAATGAAGGAATTGAAAGTATATATCTGCAGACTAAGAAGAGAAATTTAGTAGAAAATATATTAAATAATTCTCCTTCGATTTTCTTATTTTGATTAAAAAGAAATATTTAATATATGAAATATATTGTATATAAAATATACTTTATCTAATTTTAAGTTTGCTAAGAATATACGGAGGAAGTAATACATTTTCAAAAAATCCACACACATATATAATTCTTTCACGTTGACGAATCTCTAATCATAGCTAACGTTCGCAGCTCTTTCTATGTCATTTACGTGTCAATCTGTGTTGAATTTTCATTGGTATTCAATTCAAACACTACATTTCAATAAATTTGGTTAACAAACCCGTGATTGAGAATCATCATTGACAGTCGCCGTGCTTCGCCAAGAAATTTCCGAATCGCGATTATCCTTGCAATTTTATTTCGAGCTCAAAATCGGCGCATCATCCACTTGCGCGAATCTCGATAGTCGGCGCGCTCAGAGAAATATATAAATTACGCGGGCAGCAGTGGTGGCGATGGTGGCGGCGGCGGGTTATGGCGACGTGACTGCAAGTTGGTTCGTATTAAAGTTATGAATATAAATCACGGCCAGCTCGTTCTACGTTCTTTTCCTGCGCTCGACGGCCTCTCACCCTTACACAGACCTTACCGACCACCACGATCGTATTCCCTTTCTCTCATTCTTCAACCCTGCCGTCCGTCCTGCGTTCTCTACCGCGAGGAGAATTGGCCGACACCCCCCCCCATTTTACCTGCGCGCATACACCCCCGTTCCCAAGCTTCGCGCTCCCCCTCATTCTTCCAGAGTCAGGTGTAGCAGCTCGCGGTGTCAAAGCGCCAGCCCATTATTCACTCACCCCCCATCAGAGTTCATGTCTCTCTGGCACGCACTCCATCGTCGCAACCCCTCCTTATTCCTTCCCTTCGCTCGTAGTCAAGATACATCTACAGCTGAACTTATGAACGCGCTTCGACACTGATCTTGGATATGGCAATAGCTTGTCGGGTTTTTCGCGCGTGAAAAATAGCCGACGAATATAAAAAAGTTTAACCCCCGACGGTTTAAAATTCTGCACGAGCAGACGTGTACCGTACAAACCGGTTAAGCAATAAGGAAGCTGATGCATACTATGACATAAGAAATGATTTATTGCGATTTTTCACCGATATAATAAAAGTGTCGATGATAATAAAGATAAGTTGCATATAAATTGTATAGGAGTTTTATGTATAAATTGTATAAAAGATTTAAAAGAGACGTCAGTCGATCAATTATTTAACATTTTATGAATTGCTACGAAGTCTTTTCTATTTGCCATGTGTATTGCAGAAAACTGGAAAATTGCTCATAAAATAAAGTCACACAGTATGAAATGTCACGTGACGGAAACGACTCCATGTTCCGTCGAGACAAAATAATTTCTTACTGTTGTGTTTTTGAACTACAAGTTTTCACACTGAGAGTCATATACATATACGTCAGCATGAAAAACTAGAATACTTCTTACTGAACTTTCTTCAGAAACGAAGATTAACGCCCACCTTTGCAGATTCACCATGTTTGCTGCTGCCGGGTGTCACGAACGCACCGGGAAGCCAGGAAAATATGAAGACAGCTACGTTCTCTGCCAAGTGAGAGTTTTTCTCAGCAAATCGCACATGAAATTGCGTAAATATAGTTATACATTGTCCAACAGTCGTGCGATCGCGACGCTATCATATTTTTCAACAAGTGTACGGGTTTCACAGCTTCGTTCATCACCATCAATATTTTGAATTGAGAATAACCGATACGATCCTATGGCTTTCAAGCAAAGGTTAAAAAGGAGAGATATCGAAGTATATTTTTTTTACGCTGTATTACAGAATTGATGATATATGAGCAATCAAAGTCAAAATGCTCTTTTTATTTAATTGGGTAACTCAATAACAAAAAATCTTGGGAACACTTTTAAAAAATGATTTTGTTCGGAAAACTTTAAGCTTTTACGTTCGAAAGTCGAAAATTTTTGATTTAAATTTTTCTGCCAAAGTGAGAGAAGAAAATGTTTTATTTTGTCCAGCTTATAATTTTCTATAGAAATTACCAAACTTATAAAAATTCAAAAAACATATAGAGACCTTCGACAGTTTAAGCTTTTCAAAATCCTTTTTTCAAATTAAAATTTTCTTCATTTTTAACGAAGTTACAGCTGCTTAAATTTTGAAGTTCACAGCACTAGAAACTTTCATTCTGACCGAATAGATTCTTATTCAAGTATGCGCCTCAATTGTACATACATCTATTGCTATAAGCGCTTAAGAATTTTTAGTGAAGACTTTTTCTGAGAACTTGCTATTTTCCTTCCCGTTGCTCTTCAAACAAAATATCAAGCGAAATAAAGGGATTGCGGAAATAGTCGTTTAACTCGATTCCTGACTATAATGCTCGAAATACCAAGTCGAAGTTCATAGAAGAGGGTGTGCATGCACATTCCGGAAAAGGGATGGAGAGAAAAGAAGCCCGAGGGATCGGCTCGATCACGCACGAATGCGTCCCTTGTTCCGATACATCGACGCCCCGATTTCGAAACGTATTGGCGGGACGATGTCATACATATCCGATGCCAAAAGCCGCGGGGTGCTTCGCCACTGTCGGAGATTTCCGACGGCCCTAACCGCCACCCCTGATTCGCCAGCAATCTCTCCCGTGAGAGACACCTCCGGTTCCGACCTTTCTGTTGAGCTGAAAATGGTTTGCATTGCGAAAAATTGATCAATACGCTTGGAAAAAACTATTTTTGAATTCGTCTAAAAAAAAGTCTGTTATTGAAATTGAGTGAAAAAGAGTCACAGGTATCTGACCCAAAATCCCCGTATTTTTTATTCGATAAAAATGTAGCTTCAAAGCGGTATACAATTTTAAAATCAACAACTGTAAATCATTAAATATTAGCTGTTATAATTTTATTAATATTTAGCTATTCAATTTATAAGAACATGTGTATGTAGTGCAGAAATTTTACAATAATTTTGGCGTATATATAATACGTATATACGTATATATAATATTTATGGATATCTTGTATCTCATAAACGTCTTACTATCCTTAGAAAAAAAAAGATATTCTTCGCCTATAGTGATTAAGTGATTGGGGGTCAAGGCATGTTTACTTATTTCGAATCAGAGAACCGAAATCACTTACGGCAATTTTACGAATCGCGGACAACCCCACACGCCGCGAGCCGCGATTCGTGGTTGTGCCACGAGATTTCGGGGATGATACCCTTTAGCGAGAAGCTTTTGGATGTGGCGGTGAAGCTGCCGGCCACATCCAGCGGCCAGATCTGAAAAGCCAGAGGCGAATACTAGTGCGGAGCCCTCTATTATGAAAAATGGATTTTACGACGTATTTTCATGAAAAAAATTATTGAAAATTATAACTCACAGTGTTAAATTAGACAAGATTAGAGTAAAAATATTGAATATAATAATAATAGATTATAAAATATGTACATAATATGGACAATACAAAAATATTAATATTATTCCCACACGCATGGTGCTACACTTTCGGAAATAATTCTATAATGTAATCTAGGACGTGGGGAAGCCAAAACACTTTGTACTTTTGAACATCAATCTCTATTTTAAAAATATTAAACAATTAGCAGTCAGGTTGATCACAGGTCACACGCATGGTGTTACACTTTCGGAAAAATTTTAAATAAAAAATAAGGGGTTGAGAGAGAGATGTTCAAAAGTACAAAGTATTTTAGATTTTCCACGTCTCAGACTACGTTATAGAATTTTTTCTGAAAGTGTAGCACCATGCGTGTGATCAATCTGGCTGCTAATTGTTTAATATTTTTTAAATAAACAGTAGGGGTTGATGTTCAAAGGTACAAAGTGTTTTGGCTTTCTCACATCCCAGACTACATTATAGAATTATTTCCGAAAATGTAACACCATGCCTATAGGAATAATATTAACATTTTTGTATCGTCTATATTATGCACATATTTTATAATCTATTATTACAATATTATTATATTTCATATTTTTTCCCTAATCTTGTCTAATTTATCACTGCGTATTGTGAGTTATTATTTTCAATGAATTTTTTAATAAAAATACGTCATAAAATTTGTTTTTTATAATCGGGCTCCGCACTAGTATTCGCCCCTGGCTTTTCGGATCTGGATGTGGTCGCTGGATGGCTTCACCATCATGGCGAGAGACTGTATCCGCACATTCACCACGCAGTCTATGATGCACGTGTCTGTGTATATCGTGAGAAGGAGGCTGTTTACGAAATGGGCAGATGTATAGAAGCGATAACGAGCTAAAATACGATGCGGCTTTCATTGCTCATTTGTACCTGTATTATGACTACTGTTCGCAATGTTCGGCGTCAATTCGAACTCTCTTTAACTGAAATTATTTTTCCTTCCGAAAAGGAAAAGCTATATCGAAAACTAATATTTATTTCATTTCGTAATTCTCTGAATTTCAATGAATTAACTGCAGTCTCTCGAATTAATGAAACATGTAGAGATTTTTTAACACCTAACTGCTAATTGCATTAAACAATTGCCATCACGTTAACAGTTTTAATAATATTTGTACATGAAAACTGGAATATTTAATATGAGATAATTTGTTTGTGTTATTTTCGAGTTCAAAGGGTTACTGTCTGTTTCGTGCGGGCAAACAGAACGAGCGCGTTCTGTACGTTCCATTAAAAACTGATATCGGCTACGGAAATGGCGAAAGCGTCGAAGCGAGGTAGCAGCACAGTCGTCGAAAAAGCGCGCAACACACTCCGTCGGAGAGAGTTATTTTCGCCGCGGAATATTTAACTTCCGCGTGTGTGCGGTTTGAAATCGTATCAGGGCTTAGAGCTTTCGTGGAGTCGCTGTATTAAAAATGGACGCGTTCAGGGGATAAGAATAAAACATACCGATCGTGTGTACCACGAAACGTTTTGCGCATACGTTACGAGTCGATCGCGCGTTATTTCAGCGACCGCGCCGCACCGCCGCCGGGCCAAGAGGGAAACGATTAATTTTCGATGCGCGATCCGGCATGAAAAGATAATCTCTCGTGTAGATTAAAAGAGAGAGGCTGCTGCACTATCTATTCCATTGCGGTCAGGCTGATCAGGTGCACCCTTTGACTGAACAAGATCGGTGGCGCGACACATTAAAATGCAGTGTTTCAAGCTCCAGCATTGATTTCAATACTAACGCAGGGCCCTTTGTCATCTCCGTAATCGTGTATTCGTTTTTTTTCTGCACTTCATCCAGAGATTGCACGTGTATGGGCGGTACCGAGTACTGACCACGTGTATCCGTCGACACATGCAGCATCTGCACGCGTAATACCCTCGCGAACAGTCGAGCTGACATTTATACGTTGATAGGAACGTATATATACAAGTTACGCAACATTACAGGTGTATACGCATACTCGTACGCAGATGTACATGTATGCGTACGTGCGTCTTGTATGTACACTGTATTCGTGTGTATTTGATCTCGTACACCCGACGCGGATTATAACGGGAATATAAGCGCGCGCGCGCGCGCGCGAGAGAGAGAGAGAGAGAGAGAGAGAGGAATTCCGGACGGGACATTTATTAAACATACCTTCATTACACGATCTGTACATATTTCAACACGTTTCACACGTATGGATCACACCCGATTGAAACGGGCCAACGCGACGGCGTCGTTAATAGTTAAAGTAAAAAAGACTGAGCCTAATCTCCTCCCCGCTTGCAGCCACGTGCCGCGCACTCGTGAATTTCGTTGCCGCCATCGCCATCGTTATCATCATGCTGTGCTGAAAAATGCAGCAACTCGGCTAAACCGGATTAAACGGTGGCGCTGAGGCGGTCCTTTTTGCCTATCTTTAGATTTTTAATCCCACCCCCTATTTGCTTAAGCTCGAGATTCGCCGACAAAGTTGGTTACGTAAGATATTCCATAATTTCATCATATTATATATGTTTTCAAAACACTAAATCTAATCGTTACCAGAACAAAATACAGCTATTCATATATTATCACCCGTAGATAATCAATTGGCAATCTCATATTGTATGCATATAAAAATTGGAAAATGCAAAAATTATTTAGGATATAAAGGGAAAAATAGTTTAATCACGATGCATTAAACTGATAATTTGAAGCGGAAATTAATTTATTAATAGTATGAGAAATATTGGCCGCAATGTATCGAATAATAATTTAATCATATTTACTAAATAGTGAAGCTAAAATGGATTATATGAAAAATAGAATTTTAAAGAAAATATTTTAAAACTGTAAATAAATAAAATTTTTATCTGTTCTGTACTACACAATTTTTTAATAACTATTCAATAATATCAATATGTACAATAGATTATTTGTCAACTACGCTTATATACTCGTATACATATATTGATAAGAAATATTGATACGAAGTATTAATTTATTAGAACCAATGAGAGAGATTGGAAATGAAAGACAATGACTTTCGGTAAGCTTAAGCTCATTTTTAAATTAATTCCATTTTACGCGTTCTATATCTATTAAAAATATGTATGCGTATTATATATATATATTTGAAAATAATATTCTAAAATGGATTCTCTTTACAATTCATAGAAATTTATTGATTAAGTACCTTTTGCATCGCGGAAAGAGTAAATGTGTGTAATTTATTAACATTACGCAATCCGATTGGCTCCACTCGAAAATGCACGATGCAACAACTCAAATCTTTGAAAAATGATATTTATCGTTCTCCAATGCGTATCGTTAATTTGCAACGCGTTGTATTTATTCGCCAGAAATATAATTCCTAATTCATAAGCGCGAACGTGCAAAATTCGCGAACGAACGAACATCCGAGTGAAAAATTGAAGCGTACACTCGCACGAATTAAATCTACTTTATTCAACGGGCATTAAAAAAACATTTGAAAAGACAAAATCGCGCACGTAGGTCCTCACGGCACTCTAAACGCTATTAATCACTGACGACCCTGCGATCCGCAGCCAAATGCAACTGCACCTACGATCCCCGTTTTAATCGTTTCGCTCGAAAAGGGCACGATAGTGCGGGTTCTTCCTTTGATGCAGGTCGTTCCGACGCTCGCGGATACATGTCGCTACATCTGCCCATGACGCGTTTCCGTTTCGATTCTGGATCTGCGGACCGTCATGCGGGGTAGCTTTTGCGCGTACATGTATACCGAGTCGCACTATCACACTTACACGCGCGCGCGCGCGCACGCGGTGCCACGCGCGTACACAGACGAATGATACCGCACATATGAACGTACGCGTGGGCGCGTACTGGAAGCTGCACCCCGAAATACAGCGGCTGGCTGTCGTTGTAGGAAGGCTCGATAATACAGTAGCATAATGCCCAGCAATATAGCATAAAGGAGTTGACACGTTGACGCTGTCACGTGCCACCGGCGTCCCAGGGGCTATTGACTACGTGACGTAGTAGACCTCTATGGGAGAAGTGAGTTTCTCTCTTACACAGCGCAATCGTTAAACACGCCTCCTGCCACCGATTCTTTCTTATCGCGACGTTCATTCAGATTTAGTCACAATTTTCTGTTAAAGCGGCTAGTCCCGTATTTCATCGAGCCAAACGACTCGCAATAACTAGCTTTTTCGCCATTCGGGAGAATAAAATTCACAGGATAGTAAAGGGAAAAAAAGAAAGACAAAATCTAGTCATTCGAGAGTCATCGATGCGGTGTACATTTGCTTTCATCATACTGCGCTTGCAGTGAAAACCGTAAATGGTGTAAATTGTTAGTGTATTTAAAGCAACGGTAACAAATGTAAATGTAACTCGATAGGCAAATTTGTAATCGGATGCTGTTAATTGATGAATTATTAATTTTACAATACAAAACGAACAGTGTACAAAAACACTGAGGCACCATTTCCGTATAGTAAACATTTTTAGAGAGGCAGATATCCAACCATAGATTTTTCAAACGAAATTTTTACGTATAAAGTCACAAGGTGCTACAATACAAATGTATAAAAAGAATGTTTTATCGATAAATGTCAGTTCGTATCTTTTTAATCAGAACGAAATTCGAGATGGTATGATATTCTCGTAATCGCACCTAATGTATTTTGTTAAAAATATTTCACCGATCGTAGATTATTAATTAGCTGTCAGTCACCTGCTGGGTGATATTAATTTCGGAACATAGAACATGACAGCGGCTTTCGCTCGCCCGCCATTCGGCATGGCGTTCGTCGATTATCGCTCAACGAAAAATACACGATCAGACCTTATCGGGTGAAGCGAAATACGCGAAGGAAGATCTTCAATCTCCGCCATACGGGAGTCCAAGCGTGGAATGAAAGTTTTTAATTATTGGGAGATAGAGAGATGTGTGATGCGTATGCGTGTACTAGACGAGACGGGACGAGGATGTGGTTAGTTACATCGCAGCGCGATTGATGGGTGACCTAGATTCTGGGTGCAAATGTCTGGTTACATCCCTGTCGCTGATGAAAGGGATGGACGCCGGATGGGTGGCTGGGCGACAGAAGTGCATCGTAGAATGATCAGATTCTGTGACGACCGTCACGTATTTGTTTGGTCGCGCATTTGGCAACCGAGTCACCTGCATGCCTAGTCTCTAGTTCTCCTCTTTCTAATCAAGCTCGCATTTACTAGATCACCCTCTAATAAGAGTCAGGGCGTAAGAAAGTCACTTTTGATTGGTCCGCCATGTTTTAGCAATTCCTGAGAGAGAGAGAGAGAGAGAGAGAGAGAGAGAGAGAGAGAGAACAGATTGAAAAAGAAAAAGAAATAGTAAACGCATGTCTTCCTCTCTCGGCGATATTGTTAAAATAAAACTACTATCTTATGAAATTACATGTCCATATTCTTATTACAAAGTCTCTAACAGTTACAAATTAATTTATCCCAATATACGACTATACGGCTTGCAAATGTCTTGGATAAGATTTCACCGGTGCTAGTCGAAAATCTAATAACGCGACATGGAATTAGTTCTCGATAAAAATTGAACATTTCACTCCAATTGCTGACCTTAACCGCGTGACCTCGCCGCGGATTCCATTTAATTTTATATTTTTATGATAATGTTCAATCACGACGCACGCGATCAGGCTGGCCTTGACAGTGCACACGCGGGAAGCGAAGACGCGAATGAATTATGAGCGATAATGAGCATTTGTTGCGGGTTGATGAATTACGAGCTTCAATGAATATACATGATGCTAATGATGAGGAAATTTACGCGGTGCGCGGTAATCGAACGATCCCGAATGCAGCCACAATATCCAATAATAACATCATCAAATTCTATAGAAATATCTCTTGCGCCCCTTTCCCTTATCCCTTCATGAAATTTTCGTGTATACAGAATAATGATTCCCTCACCGACGATCTAAAAATGAGAAATCTAAAAATGTGAATATAATGTACTAAAAAGAAGAACCAAAAGTTATGTATTAATTGTACAATTAAAAATGGTTATGATTCTTCAAAAATAAAATTTTCTAAAAAATGTCAAAATTTTTTACGTAACTATCCGTGCAAAAATATTTTTGAACATCCCTTTCGAGACTTTCTGAACAACATCTTCATCATCATCGTATCTTTTTGCAGATGTTACGTTCCTAAGGACTGATTTCATCA
>NW_017305779.1:6613233-6616078 GCF_001594115.1 Trachymyrmex septentrionalis | reverse complement strand
ATCATCATCGTATCTTTTTGCAGATGTTACGTTCCTAAGGACTGATTTTATCAAAGTCTATAAACTTTATCCATAAGTTAACCTACTTAATGCTCTTTACTCTTTTAGTTTTAGAGAAAGAGAGAGAAAGATGAAAATAGACCGAGAGTTCAAAGTTAATCTTAAAAGTTAATGTTTCATCGACCAATAATCAATATTTTTTCCGAGATACAATTTTTCCCAACCAAACATAAAGGCAACAACACAAAACCGAACCATTTTTCACATTGAAATTGGGAGCGGGAATCAATTTCCATGTGTAGTCGCCAAATAATTGCGCAGAGATACGTAACACGCTGTTTAAACAAGAAATCCAAAAAGACGATCACAAATTGTAACCACTAGATCCCAAAGGATTAATTCTCTCTCTAATGAAGATCCGCGTAACGCTCATAAACGTGCTTGTGTTAGTAAATGTTCATGTTAACATAGAATGCCTTTTGAACACACAACGTGTATTAATTCAAAGTCTGAAATCTCTATAGCGGATACATTCATTTTAGGGCTCGTAACTATATATTCTAATGCCCGTTTCTGTTAATGCAGATTAATCTTTGTCTCATTCGTTAAAAGAAAGCGATATAGTAGCTTCATTCAATATCTAATATTCGCTTCCATCAATGTTAAGTCCATTTAAATTTCGTTTCAACTTACTCTTCATTTTTTTCTAATTCTTAGAATTAGAAACTAAGTCAGTTTTCATAGATCGATTCGATTCTTATATTTAAGACCACCTTAAATATAATCTTAAGATGTCATAAACCAATTACAAAGCTACATTCGCATCTTAAGATATTACTAAGATAATTTTGAAATAAGAACGGCTATGAATATTAACCTAACGGTCTTCAATGCAAAGTGCATTTTGTAATATTTTATTCGAAATCGAATATCAATCAAATCAGGAATGACCCGTTTTGATTTACGCGTGATCAATGAAATCGCATTAATTAACGTCATTATCTCATCGTTAAATTGAATGTAACTAGGATACCTGCTTTTCATATTTAAAATAACTAATTCGAATTGGTTACAGAAAATAGAGAACGCAAGCGTGGAGCGGGACATGTATGTATACCGTACTCATTAAGTGAAGAGTAAATCTTGCGAGTCCTCTCATCTTCGATCGCGAAACGTCAATGAATTTCAATTATCCCGTTCATACGTGAATACTCGTTGCGATTTTTGTCATACCGCTGGCTTTAAATCCCGCCAGACCACACGTGTACGTACCTTACGCTTTTCCCTCTCGTCTCTTTTATATCTCTCGCGATCCCTCGAGGGGATTTCGCGTGCAGAAAGAGATCGGTGGAAAAGTGCCGCTTGTTTCACATCGTCGACAGCGTCATTGGCGGCTTGCTCGCTATGTTAATTCCCAGCTACGTATATATCGGATCGTATACACTCGACTTGTTTCTCATCCAACTATCTCGATATTGTGAAATATTATCGTCCGCGGACCTTCATTAGCGGCAGCCTTTCTCTACGGTGTAAATCACCTAAAACTACAAAACTGGAATTTATTTCCTTTGACGTTTTATATTGATATTATTATTATAACAGTATATACTTATCAACTCTGATTGATTTTGTACGTGCTCATTATCGATTTAAATATAAACGTTATACACTTGAGTACTGTTGCGTGTAATACAATTACGGTTCATGGATTATTTCAAAATTGACATCACAGGCGATGTATGACTGATTACGGACCACAAATGTTAAATTGAATATAAAATAATAAAATATAAGCAGAGGGATGAGCGTAAATATTTCAAATGATAAATTTTGACATCGAGTAACATTGAATCATGAATAATAATCTTGATCGGTATCTTATTATTTAAATTCTTTACAGATAAAATGGAACAAATTTTTTCAACAATTGATGATTTTCCAGATTTACATCTTTGTTTCGTTTTGTTAAATAAAGGCTCGATATAACGTGAAATGTTTGTAAAAAATGTAGTTTTTTTACATAGCTTGAAAACCGCAGGAAGCGCGCTCACAACAGCAAAGCATTTTTTTGACCGGCAAGTTTCGATATTACGCAAAATATTACCGCCTGTGAAAATTGATTAGTGACCAAAGCTATACACGTGCGGATGGCTGCAAGCCACAGCTGCGATCGGCCTCGAGGAAATTGCTGCATTGGTTCGTTGCGCTGTGCACGCGCGTGTGTTATGTGTATGCAAGTGCACGTACGATACTCGGATACTTAGTGAATGGGGTGCATCCATTACGGGGTGCGAGGTCGTGCGCGTGTCTCCTGCGCTCGATTCTGGTTTATCGGGAATTTCTAAGGATGCTCGCATCGGCAATGCTCGTGTAACGCAGCTGCATTTTGCTCGCGACGGAGACGACGGAACGAACGGAAAAGGAGATACGCCGTTCCTCGTTCGTTCTCGGTACGATTTTCCCGATTGTGACGCGGAGAACGCGTGAAAACGGCGAAATTTACGGAGATCGATTTGGACATTCCGATTTATTTATCTTCCCCCGTCGGTAATTATATTGGGATAAAACCGGTTTACAATATCGTACTTGGTGAAAATTACGCGGTTAATGGCGTGACATAATTTATGCAGCACGTGGCAATAATGCGGTGCCTATTCAAATTAATTTCGAATTTACATCATCCTGCGCAAACATTATAGACATATAGAATATTGATGAGACACGTATGATTACATGTAGTTTTTATATTAATATTACTCTTATAATTATTGATTTCTTTCAACAAATTTTTTAAGATTTATTAATTATACATATAATTAATAAATACTATATATATATTTTTTTA
>NW_017305779.1:6609823-6613206 GCF_001594115.1 Trachymyrmex septentrionalis | reverse complement strand
TATATATATATATAGAGAGAGAGAGAGAGAGAGAGAGAGAGAGAGAGAGAGAAAGAAACCTTAGCCTTGTAATACATCCATCTCTATTTTATGCAGTGGCAAGTGAGAGGCAAGATGTGCGCAGAAAAAACGTTAATCGGATTGCACGAGAGAGTGCTTCGTACTCGTATTAAAAAGTGTAAAAGTTTAACTTCATTGACAGTAACAGCCACACACATTTAACACTCGATTTAAAAAAAAAAAAGAGAGAAAATGAACGAGGATGAACATGAAAAAGTGACTCGACAGATTTTATGGATCTTTTAAACGAAGAGATAAATTTCATAACATAGTTTTATGTTATAAATTTTTTTACTTTTATTATGACAATCGCAAGATCTTTATGTATGCGAGATATTATAGCTCGTTTCGCGTTTAAAATCACCGTATAAAATTACTAGCCGATCGAAATGGAGCAATTATAAAAATAAGGAGATGCTAAATCAGGTTTTGAGTCAATTCGATTCTGCGTAATTTCGCGATAGGTCACGATCGTCGTTTTCAGTATCGCGAGAAATCGAAATTGTTTTGTAGTAAATTAATTTGCATTCTTGAGCATGATGACTGATTTATTTCTATTAACGAGTTTAATTCGAGCCATTATATGCAAATAAGTCAAATCTCTCTGTACGGTTAGCTTGTCTCTCTTTGCGGTTGCTTCTCCCTCCCCCTCTGCCCCGTCACCTTCTATCAGCAACACGCCTCTTCTCTATCATCCTCATCCTCATTTGTCTATCTATACGTCGTTCTCTTTCCCTTTCTCTCTCTCTCTCTCTCTCTCTCTCTCTCTCTTAGGCTACTAAGACCTCAAAGCTTGAGGTTCGTCTTAATTACAGTTGTCTCGAGTCAATCTGGATGGTAATTAACCTGCTTGCCCGCATCCCGGGGTTACCTCAGAGAAATGAGGATCATCTCCCTTCCTTCCCGCCGCCTCGTCTCTGTCAAATACCTGTACATGAGGTGCGAGCGGCAAGGTGAAGGAGGAAGAGAAGCGAGTTTTGAAATCTCGCGCAGAAATGACAGGGGGAAAAAGTGTGCCGAGGGCGGCCAAGCAGAGCGGGGGTTAATGGATGTTGATTTACGCGTGGTTGCCGTGAAATTGACAAACAGATTTCGCGGGGTTCGCGAGAGAGGGAAGGCACGTCCGTGTTATTAAAATACACCTAAGGCAAGGCAGGGAAGTGAAGAAAAAGGGGATAGAGGGCAGTGGAAGGCGTAGGAGGGCAGGAAATTGCAGCTAAACAAGCGTGGCGGGGTATAAAAAGGATGATTTTGCATGAAAACAAGCGGTAAAGGCGGATTAACTATTCGCGGCTCGAAAACGACAAAGAAAAAAAAAGTCACCTTGTCGCATAATGGCGGACTTTACACTCGGCCCTCTCTCTCCCCGAAGGAAAAGCCGTGTCAGAGTAGGTACACACACGGAGAGCTATCTTTATAAATGACTTCGCTGAGAATGCGCTGTTAAGTTTTTTTAAATACTCCTCTTTCTTCTGCTTTCTTCAATTTCCTACATTAACGAATAATTATTACATCAAATTCATTAAATGTGATTAACATTCAAACAATTATTTTAAATTTGAGATTAATAAACATAGTCTCGTTGAAATTAATTTGAAATTCAGAGCAGAATAAGATATGAAATTTATTATGTTCACCTATCTTTATTAAATATTTCGCGGTGTCGTAACGATTTGCGGACGATACACGAAACTCGAACGTTTATCTTTTTACAGTGTAAGTCACGTTATTGTGTATGTATACTCGTAGTTATCTTGCTGCGTCACTTTATGGCGACACTCGAGCGGACAGGTAGCAGCGCAAGTTATCCGTGTTACCGAGTGTCATTATTTGTCAAAATGTGACAAGTAAAAATGTAACAAGAGAAAATGTGAATATTTTTGAACAGTTTGCCAATCGGCATGACTAATTAATTTTTTAGATTAATGATTTATAAGCGTATCAAGATGACACGCCGGTTACTTAACAAAATAAGGATTCTTTGACTGAAGTAAAAATTGAGGAACTATTGTGGAGTATAATACTTACGAATTTTTGTTTTATTGTGACATTTACATACGATAATTTCTTATATATTAAATTAATTGTTTTGAAGTTTTTATTATTAATAATTAATCCATAGAATGTCAAATAAAATATTTGATGTAATATTATAACATTAAATATTTATATTGGTACCTAGCGACTAACGTGTTGGCATGTAGGATTTTGTGCTCATTTTTAATAAAGCTATCGCACAACAAAACAATAATGTTTTCAACGACAATAATCCCTCACAAACGGATACGACCTCGACGAGGTAAGGGGCTCAGTACCCTAAGGACTTTCAAATAAACGAACTGAACTCAGACAGTTCGTTTATTTGAAAATCCAATAACGGAGAAACTAACAGTATCCATTGCACACTCATTGTACCCATTCCACTCTTAACACAGCAGTGCCATAAATCGTTCAATCGCACTGATGTAGCAAAATCGCCGGCGATCACGTAAACAATTCGTTGCGTTGCATTTTTGAAAGTGCCGTACAAACTATCGCGCGATTTTAATAATTAAGTGTACAACCGCGTTTTTTCCACGTTCACGGATTACGGTAATTGCGGATTAATTCGCATGTCGGGAAAATTACGCAAAATACGAGATTATAGTTATCCACGGTTTGTTTTCGCGAGTGTCACTAGAAAGTGAAACTGACAACTCGAGAGGACATCCTGAAAGGAGGAGGAGAAGGAAGCCTAGGAGAGGCATCAGGCGCCAACGGAGCAATCTTACGGTTAGTATAGTTTATACACTTATAAGAATTTATATATACATTTTTGTTATACAAAAGTATATTCTTTTTCAATTGAATTATTCATTCAGATGATTCAGAAAATAAGAATCAGAGAAAGAATTTTAGTTATGAAATTCTAACAACTTGTATTTAATGAATAACAACAATAGTTGTTTTAAAAATTACACAATTTATTTTTGATAAAACTTTACATTCAGTTATTCAAACTTTACATTTAGTAATTATTTTTGGAAACGATTGTTTTTCTGTTCTACTTTAATGTTTACAGTTGCTTGTTACGGAATCATCCTAACGTTGCAGAATAACTCCGTTGTTGCGCGTCGGTGAATGAGGAATAAGGAAATTTTTACTATTGAAATATAATGGATCTAGACATTCTAGACAAATAACTTAAATATATTATAGAGATATTTAAACTGTGTGTGAACTACAATACCAAATTATTATATATTTATTACATTTTATAGATCTCATTGTTTTAAAATAAATAGACTGATGGATTTAATATTTAATCACTGGATGAATCACGT
>NW_017305779.1:6606206-6609723 GCF_001594115.1 Trachymyrmex septentrionalis | reverse complement strand
ATATATATTTAGTACAAAGAAAATAAAAAATGTAACAAAATAAATATAATTGATATTTGGTTATATTTCTCAATGAGTAACAAATGCTGTTTTTTATTATTTCATCCTCGTTCTTCCAAAACAGTATCTTCCAGGATTAAATATTGCATAAATAAATTTTAGTGTATTCGTACATATTAATAACTCATTTTCATATCAGTTAAAATAATATGACATGAGAGTCAATATTCACACTAATATAATTGTGCAGGTTCGATAGTTTCCTTTAAGCTTTTTAAGTTTTTAATTTTTCTTGCTCAAATAGTACACGTCATTTTTCCTCCCTTTCTTTCTCAAATAGCTATAAGTCAATGTTTCTAATATATTTAAGTATCTCTCGATGTCTCCAGATATAGATTTTTTTGAATTGTTGCAAATATATTTTTTTAGTCATATCAAATGTATGACATTTTTACTTTTTCTGCATTATTCATCCTATCTTTTTTAGCTGCACCGTTTCTGAACTAAAATAGTATCTACAATCTTTTGATCGAGATCTGAAGAATATTTATAGATCGCATTTCAATGAACCTTAAGCTCTTTGTTTCTTCTTTTGAATTAGAATATTTATATCTCTGAGAAACTTCATATTCGAAATTTCACTTCTAGTGAACAATTAGGTCGACCACGTAACATATGTGAATAGCATCCACTGCTCGCGTATTAAGCGCGTCAGAACTTTACGGATAAATTATCTATTAGTCGTTCGACCCCCGGCCTGTCGACCATATTTCCCGACCCCTCGCTGGCAACCAGTAAATAATCTACGCTATCTAACGACGTCACGGATCAGCGATACATTGATTATTCGTATGATAACGTACGGCGCGTTCCTGTTATCTAGTATTATCCTTAGCCGTTTCTAGATAACTTTTCATTCCCCTGAGTCATTAATGAATATTAACAATATCACGCGCTTTAAAAACCACCGTAAACTGTAATCCGCAATTTCGGTAATCGTATTTTTACCTGTCGTTTCCACCAGGAGATAAACACAAATTGTAATGGGATATGCGTTCGTAAATGAATTCCATTATGCAGGAGAAAAGCAGCGACGTTGTTTCGAATAATTTCCGAATAAACGTTGAGCCGCAATTCGGAGGCGGGAGAAATCATATCCTGCAAACGCGCCTGAACGTTCTACTTTTTATACAACGTATTTACATTGCTCATTTAAATTCAGGGCATTACTTCTTCTTTTTTAATTCGAGCTTTAACGTGATTCGCATAGAAAGTTGGCTTTTTTTCTTATCGCATAATAACCGGATACACCCGTGTATCGGTATAATGCACGCGCACACGACGTGCGTGTCGATGTGTATGACGAATAACAATAAGAAAAGTTACGCGACGACATACCACAGGGAAATATCGACTATGTCCGCAGGCGAGTGTTGGGGGGTCGGTGTGTAAAATATATAGAGGTCGAAGTTACCGCTACGGAGAGCTTTCGCGAGGATCAGCCGCGCGACCGGAGGCGGGCTCGACGGGGTCGCAAGTTCACGTTCGTGTTGTGGAATTGCCGATCGGGTCGTACACGACGAACGACGGGGCGGGCTCGCGTGTCGGGCTGCAGGTGCCGTTACATAGGCCCATACATAATGCATAATATCAAGACTTCCCCAGTCGTTTCACGGCGAGCTTTCAATCGCGTAAGCCGTCCTTTCCGCCCACCACCCGCAGGCCGCACGAGTGGCCACATTGGTGGTCCCCCCTGTTCCCCACGTGCTGTGCGGTCGATAAAATTTTACTCTCGTACCACCATGCTATTCTACCTATCACAGAATCGACCTTCCTCCTCGAGATTTCTCTCTGTGTCGGCGTGCTGCTTATTCTACATGCTCGCTTCCTCACTTATCGGATAAGGTAACGCCATCACGAATCGCTGTGACAATCAACATCTAGAATTGATCGTTGCTCTCTTAGTTGTACTTCTATTTCCTACACTGAAAGAAAAGATTAGCTGAATATGGAAAATAACATTTTTAATTGTTTGTAGCCACTCATTTTTAGTTGTGTTAGTCTATCGAAATCCTATATTCCTAACATTGCGGATAGGCTAACGCAACTAAAAATTGGCTACCGCAGCCAATTAAAAATGGTATGCCATATTTTGCTATCTAATTTGTTGCAGCAACCAATCTTTTCTTTCAGTACAGGGAAGCATGCTAATTTGAGGATTGCGCGATTTTGATAAAACTTTACTTTATACTTTAGTATACAATGTATAGAATTAACGGACGTATATTTATGGAAAGAACAGTTTTGCTGAAGTATTAAAAAATTTAGATTCAGATCTGAAATAATTTTGTTGAGCTGTCAAAATAATTATATTGGATGCTCAAACGAGTTGCTAGAATGTCAAAACTTTTTGTTGAGCATTGCTCATCATGCTTATTTTCTACATAATTATTTTGATGTCCAACAAAATTCATTTTCAGATCTGTAGCTACTTAAATTTTTACTTCAGCAAAATCGTTCTTTCTGTTAAATATTTTTACAGTTACTTTTTAAAAAAGATAGGTTAACAAAATTGTTGCAAATATTTTTAATATTGGCTGCGTTCAGCAGAAAGCTTTGCAATTTTAAAATTTTCTAATAGGATTGATCTTACTTAGTTTCTCTCACTGAATTTAAATATATAAATCAACTATAATTAAAGAATCTTATAACAATTGCAAAGCTGCTTTTTCTGCTGAACGCAGAAATTAATTGATTCTGAAATATCAGTATATATTAATCTCGCGATATATCTTCAAACTTTGGATTAAAAGTAATAATTCGCACGTTTGTTTCAAAAATATGCATTTCGTGCTTTCATTGGCATATACCGCTTCCTGATGCGAGACAGCACGCTAATTAAGCTCCGAATGTTCGGGTGCTTTAATGAAGCATCGCGGACCTCGTGTCTTTTCACTACGTTATTAGGCAAGCCGTACTCAAGACTTTGATTACTTCAGCCTTCAAAGGAACCAAGCTGGGGTTTCGTTAGCGAAAACCGCGCAATAATTATGCGATATCAAGCCTTCGCCTCGAGAAGGCGATTCGACAACCTACCTCAAACTCACATTCAGATCTCTCCTGTTAGGCACATCAAGATCTAACCTTTTAGTGCTGCTACGCATTTGAAATGCAGGACAGCAGGGAAATTTTGGAGAATATGCAGAATATATGAGGATGTTATTTTAATAGTGTCACCTGCTCTACTCGTGGTTCTAAAAGAATATGCTATTCATGTAAAATTCAATGCAACACGTACGTTATACATTATAGATCAAACTGAAAAGTCACGTCTCGTGAAGGATTATATTTCTTTAAACGCGAAATATAACACGTTTTTAATCGCGCTATCAGTATTAAATGACTATTAAGTAACTTTCATTACTGTAATTTGTACAACTATAAAAGTACTATTCTTTAAATATGTGCATGTGGGAATAGACCGAAAATGTATACATATAGAATTTTCAATAAAAAA
>NW_017305779.1:6536451-6606106 GCF_001594115.1 Trachymyrmex septentrionalis | reverse complement strand
GTTTTTCTGAATATTTGTACGTTTGTATTTTATTAAAAAAAAATTTTTAAATACATGAAAATATCTATTCTTGCACTAAATAGGGATTTTCAAATAATGAACGTCGCAATTCGCAAAGAATAAATTTTTAAGTGACGAATATCGGGTACGCGATCGATATTTGCAGCTTGCTAAGCAGCGAAATTTACAACTCTCCTCTCGAGAGCAAATATCTCTGAAGTATCTCCGGACAAGAAGAAAAATGTAGGACGGAAAAGAGAGGAGGGATGTGCGGGACAATTCGTTTCGACAATACATTCACGACTTGCCTCTCCACTAACGGAACGTCCACTAGGCATTTTACTTAAGCGCCATTAAGAAAGGCATTATTTTATTTTACTCTATCCTTTTTTTCGTCATCAACTCTTTGTCTCAGTGCAAGGTGCAGGGAATGTTAATGACATAACTTTTTCCTTGCATCGAGAAGCACGAGGTCATTTCATTGCTGATTTAAATATTACAAAATTAAATATCGTGTTGTGGATATAATAAAATTCGCGAATTAAATTAAATCAGTCAACGCAGAGAGAGAAAGAGAGAGAGAGAGAGAGAGAGAGAGAGAGAGAGAGAGAGAGAGAGAGAGAGACATAACTGGAATATGTAAAGTTAGCTTCCAACATTTTTAAAAAAATTAAGTTTGTATAACTCATTCGATTGCTCATCGTTTGCACATGTATGCATATTACGAATTTTCATTTGCACACTTCCAGTAAAAAAGTTATTCAAAAAATAATTTTAGGAAACTAACTTCACATAATCTCCCAACTTCGAGCAAATTACATTGAAAAGATCTTAATCGACAGATTTCGTTTGCAACAAGTCGATTTTTCGTTTGCACACCTTTAGTTAAAAGTTTATTAAAAATTAAACTTTCGAGGACGGTTGACTTCCGTAGATGAGTTCCAATCGCAGTTATTATATTCAAAAAAGCATAAATCGATAGGTCTTCGTTTACATACTTTTAGTTAAAAAGTTATTAACCCTCTTAAAAAATTATTGACCCTCTTGTTTTTGAATAACTTTTTTATTGGAAGTGCAAACGAAAATTCGAAATGTGCATACAGTGTGCATACATGTGTAAACAATAAGTAATAGAATAAACTACAATATATACACTTAATTTTTTTAATGTTGAGAACTAACTTTACATATATGATTACGCATTTTCAAATTGGGAGAAGAGAGGATGTGGCGTGTTATCTATAAAAAAAGATTACGTGACGAATATTCGTGTCTCTCCATCATTCTGAATGAACCCGCAAGATAGCTACAAAATTATTTACATCATCAAAGGGGAAGTGTGAACACAAAAATCCCGAGCGAGAACAAAGAGTCCAACTGAAAACAACGGATTCGCTGTATGGAATAACTGAAAATTAAATGCACGACAAAATATAATTGCATTTACATGCATGATGCTGAAAAAGTAAACATAATACTGCCAAATTTTAATTAATACTATATCATGTGCTGCCGCACGTGTTTTATATTAATTAGTAACATGTAAAATGGTTTTGAAAGATTAATAAGATACGGGCTGCAATGATAATTGTTATATTAGCAATCTTAATGGGATATAAATTTTATAATTTTGTAACCTCGTTTTGAGAAAATCCGAGAATATCGAAAGGCTTAATTAATATGACGTTATTTCATAATATCTCTAATTCCGTATTGACATAATTTGATCATATTTGATCAAAACCAATATTCTCGAATTAACGTCACGACCCAGTTCCACTGGATTATCTATCAATTTAAAACCGTACAATGTGATAGTCGTTAATATAATTAGGATTTGACAGTTTTACAGACCAAAAGAATGTTTCGTTGAAGATTACGATAAGAAGATTCATATTTCTTTACTACGATTATAATAATACATTATTCAGAGACCATTATTTCTCGAAAGCTCACTTCTCGACATTCAAATATTGAAAATCTATGTTATCGTTTCATATCTAATATTCGATTTGCTAGATAGTAATGTACAATTTTGTACATCGTTATTTCCTACCAACGTTATCCGCTTTTAACACGCTTCACGGTGACATAATGATCCGGAGGAAGATGCGCTCGAGGATCATCGTGCTGAAACGTCGTTGCGAAAGCAAAGAATTTGATACGAGGGAAATATCATGTACATATGTATGACAAGAGAGTTTCAGCTGAAAATTCGGATATTGAAAATAACTCGAAGGATGAGAGGGGACAAGCAGTGTCACCGCTCGCTCGACCGGTGTCACAAAGACCAATTTAATAGCAAATTCGACAGATTGCAGACTAGCGTGCACTAAGTGCAAATTTTTTCAGTGCCACGCACTTTCGGTTCGTGCGCACTGTATCAGTGCGTTACGATTCGCCGTATTCGGTCAATGAAAATTGACCTAGTGTAATGCTGAATTTATATTCAAATCCGAATGAATTGAACGAGTTCAAGAAATGTTGCACCGACGTTTTTGACAGTGCAATTCAGCATAGCACCAAAGTGATTCTGCACTGTGATCTCGCACCATGTCAGGGCAGCATCAGTGCATGTGTACAACCGGTCACAGAAAGGTTGCAACATTTTTTTTTCGATTGGTTTCAGAATGCAGACTACTCGCCAAGCGATTGTCATCAATCGAATTCATCATAATTGGTTGGGAATGTGCAACCATATGACAATTTTTTTCCGTTGTATCATTGTATTCCACGTTTTGCAGATTACCGATACTTTTGGATTTAATATGGCGTTTTATTTTCCATGGTTCTCTTGTTCTTTGTTGTACGGAAAAACGAAGAGAAAAAAAGAGAAATTAGGAAGAGAAGTAATGGCCGCGGCACAGACTTTTGCATAATGCATAACGTATAGTGCAAAAGAATCAACCAATCAAAATCCTTCCTTTCCTTCCACTTCACGGAAAAGAAAACTTTGATTGGTTGATTCTTTTGCACTATACGTTATGCATTATGCAAAAGTCTGTGTCGCGGCTCTATCTGTAAAAGGTCCTCTACATAAAAGTCGTAGACAGTCGTGGAGTCTTAAGTTGTAGGAAACTGACCAATTCTAATCGAGTATTCTCCTTATATTTGATTATGATTGGTTGATTTCCAACGACTTAAGACTCCACGACCGTCTACGACTTGTATGTAGAGGACCCTTAAAACGCAACGCGTACGGTAAATTGCTCTGCCTTTAAAACATTCTAAGAAGAATGGAATTGTTGCGAAAAGTAGCAATGTCGAAACTGAGCGACAGTTGAGCGTTGAATGAAACAGTTTAATGAGATTTTCTCGTCGCGCATTGTTTATGCGCGTCTAAATCAATCGTCGAATTATTTTTGCGTGGTTACCCACGCGCGATAATAGACTGAATCGGAAATTTATGTCGATTGATTTAAATTAGCCCACTCTTTACAATGGAATTAAATGTGAATTTTCCTATGCAAATAAACATACATATGAAATTACTCGCCAATCAAGTTTTTGGAATTACTCTGGATATGGTCACGTTAATGACAATATTCTCATGTGACAAAACGGACATTATTATTACAATAAATTGCGTAACATGTATTTCAAACTTGCAGAAGTTAAGATTAATCGAACAAAAAACGGTATCATAGGCAAGAAGCATCGTAGAGCATTTGTATTACATTAGAAAGACACCGCTTAGAGACTAGACTAAGGGAAACAAAATCCTAGTATAACCATTCGAGCGGAAGACCTATAATTTAGAATTACCGGAGTTCATAAAGTTCAATGTTATTGCTTTGCATACCATGTAATCCACTGAAATGTCGTGTCTAGTAGCAACTCGCCGCCGAACTCGTCGCAACAACACTAATTAGCTTAGCAGTAGTGCTTTGCTGCAGGAATTCCGCATTGTTATTTCTTCATTTAATGATGCAGTATTATATCGTAACTATGGGAGCTGGTTAAAAAGTCCCTGTGCGATTACTATCAATATCTTCAATAACATTAAAATATCTTACAAAAACATGAACAGTTATACCTTCAACAGCTTCAAGAAAATCTTTACGCTATTTTTAATTAATAGAAAAGTATATGTATTGTGCATTAAAAAAAAAAGTCTGGTTAAACAGGATTTGATTAAACTGGACAAAGCAGAAAATTTTGATTATATCAATCAGAAACCTGGTTATCTCAACTAATTCTAGTAGATTTAATCTGCAAATTCGTCCATTTTTAACTAGAATTCCAATTAATTCAATCAGACGTTTTTCTCAATATCCTCTCAATTTTTAGATACTTCAATAAAATCGTTCTTTCCGTGTACAAAAAAGTCAATTTTTGTGCAAATAAAAAGTTTTAATTTTCGAAATTATTCTTTTTATCGGATGATACTATGTATAGCAGCCACAATGTAAGTTACGCAAGTAGTTGGAACGTTTGCGAATTAGCCACGCATGTTGCAACTCCCTCGTCATCCCGCTCTTCTTTCCCTACCTTCATGATTGCCTTCCGCTCGACACGAAAAGAAAGCCAACGACCGGAAGTACGCAAGAAAGCTCACGCTGTAACACTGGGCCGATGACAGCGTCGTCGCCGGGGCGGCGCGCAAGAAATGTCACGACGCTGCCAACCCCGCTAAGGGGTTACGACAGGGGTTGGTACGAACTTCCCCAGGATTTAGCCCTTAGGCGTGCGCGTGCCTTTGCGACGCCTTGGAATTAGGTACATCCACGCGAGAAGATTGATTAAATATTCATTTGCAGCGAGTGGCACGACTCGTCCAGTTTTTCGCTCTCTCCTCTCCGTTCTCTTTCAACCCCTTTTCAGTCGCGCGACCACTTTTCCCTTTCTCCCGTCGTCTCTCTCTTTCTTTTTCCCTTCCACGCGTCCTCGTTCTCTCACCACACACTTGAGCCGTTATATTCGCGTGCGTAGTTTATTGGCTATAACTCCGGCACGACTACAAATCGCCGTACCCCCTAACCCTTAGCATTAATGCTGACACGTGGAAAACGAAGACGGAAAGAATGTGAAAAGGAAGAACGAACAAAGCTTGTGTGCGCTTGTGCTTGAAAGAGTGTCGTGAAAAAATGTGAGAGTTGGAAGAGCTACATGTTTGAATGTATATGAGAAACAGTAACGTCTTGCAGCTTGAACAAAGGAAAAGGTGCCCCGGGGATCTATCGCCCCTTTTTCTGGATATGAAGAATATTTTTCACAATGAGACACATTTTTTTCGCCTTATGGAACAATGTCTACATTATGCGAGACTAAATATAATAACGAAAAATGGTAACCAAAATAAATTTTCTTTCGCGCGTGAAAGTTACGGCACACAACAAATATAATAATACATAATCATTCTCATACTTATAACGACGTAATAGAAATTTATTATTTTAATTAAAACATGTAATGTAGGCTATTTTCTCCTACATTCACGTATAAATATTATTTTTAATTTTACTGAGTTATTTATTTCGTTTTAAATCATCAACATAATAATTTTGAATTATTTCACCAGTCTAGAGAGTAAGTAAAGATTACAAATATAATAAGTATGTGCCAAAGTCACAATAGATATACATATAAAGAAGAAAGGGAATCCGTAGATATGTGTAAGAGAAACTGAGGAGCAGACTTTCAAAATGTGTTTTGTCCAAAGTTTCATTTTTTTAGTTAGAGAATAATGTTCAGTATTGAAAGACTCATATTATAAATTACTTTGAGATGTCCAGAAAGCATTTTTTCATCATTAATTTACACGCTGAAAAAATATTTCGAAGTGCATTATGTTTTTTTAACTAAAGACAAACAAAATGCATTTGTTTAACATTTTTAGCAATTGTTTAGCAATTTTATTTAATATTTCACACTGATTGATGTATTGTCATTTTCTGTAAAGTGCATAATTTTTTTGTGTGTATAGTTTCTTTTTTTCTCGTTTTCTAAAAATTACAAATTTTGGACAAAACGCATTTTGAAAGTCTGCTTCTCAAATATATATCACTCCCTTACTTTAAAAGTGACATAACTAAAAAAACGTGATTTTTAAGTTAATACAACATGAATTAAATACCCTCTAGCAATCCTTAAAAGTAAACTAATTTAACTTTATAAAAAATCGTCAAAATTCATCACAACTCAAAAAGGTTAGTTTTTTAAGGATTGTGAAATAAAAATAATAAAAATGACATTTGATCATGTTAAAAATATATTCTTTTTGCCGATATATTATTTGATCAGTCAATAACTTTGTGTGTCAAGATAAAAAATAGTTTTTTCCTCTTTTCTGAGAAACTTAATTTTATTTAATTGTGTCGTTTTTGAAGCAAGAAAGCTATATGCGTATAGGCTAGAGAGTAAAAAAGAGAAGGTGAGAGAAATGAAACGATCGAACAATTGTCGTGCAGACGACGATGATCGCAAGGGGAGTATCCTGTAATCATATCGTTTTTACAGTAATTACGAGGAGGCACCCTTTAGCCGACGCTTAGGGGCGACATTATTTTCCCATTTTGATGCTAAGATTACAGAGTGGGAGGAGAGAGAACTTGTATGCCGAGTGGTATAATATGTCGTATCTGCGGCCGTGAGGAAAATCGTACTCGGTTAACCCGATTACGGGGCGCGCCCCGCCGCGTGATTTAAATCGACCCGCGTTCGTGACCGGCGCGATGATTAATTTTGCATTTTATTTGCCCGCGGCGAAACGCTCTTTCCACGCAAACGCCCGAGGCGCGCACGCCGCCGTTGTTCTCTCGCGTTTTCCATACTAACCCCTCGGGTAGTTAACGTTACGCGCTTTATCGGCGGATGTCCGTCCCGGCTCGGCGAAACTTTTCGCAATAATATTGAGAAATGGAAGACATCCACGTCACGTCCTCTCCACCATATTACGCGAAAAGGAAACCTTGTTTGATCATCCATTTAATTTTGTCGTGGATAAATCAATGCATCTGTTCCCGATCGCATTCTCGCGCGAAACATCGGTCTTTTAGTCGCCGTCAATATCTAATCGCAGTAATTGTAGAATCAATATCACAGATATAACACAGCAAGTCAATGTCGAACAATCTGATAAATTTTCATGTGACCGCTCGTCCGAATTTTAGTGCTACACAGATTTTAACCGCAGTACTCTCACGGCTTGCAAATTATGTTAAAAAATTAAAGAAACTTAATTTTGATTAAGCATTTTTCTCTTCCTTAAAAAATTATAACTTTCTAAATTGGTATGATGTATTTTTGTTACTTATTTACAATATCCATAATATCCATAATATTCATAATCATTATTAATTAATTTAATTTAATTAGGATAATTACCCAAATCAATCCAAAATACGTAGTAATTGTTTTCTGATAAAAAAATACAAATCAATAAGTCGAACATATCGATCGGGATTATATATGGTTTAGGATCGTAATAATGTTATGTGACCATTGTGCTACTAATACGTTTCGGAACTGCACAGACGCTGTAATTCAATCCCGCGACATTCGCGTTATAAATTCATGTTATGCAAAAGTATTAAAACCGTGGAATGATATCGTACCTGTGGAAGCAGCAATAAGAATTTTTTTTATCTTGACTAATCATTTTAATGTAATTGAATAACAAAGAAATTTATTTTCAGCGTTCACATGCCATGCCGCTCGCCCGTCTTATATACTTAATTGCCTTGTTTCTCATATAATAGCACTCTTATATAAAACAGACCGGTTTTCGTTTATCTATTACTTTGTTAAACTACTATAAGACACGAATCCCATGTCAGTTTCAGAATTATATCAACATAAAGAATGACTTAGGGTCACACATTTATGCAATCCATTTCCGCTGTTTCTTACACTTATACTTAGAAGTGATAATCTTTTAGCAACTTTAATAATATATATGGGAAGAACGGTTTGTTGAATTATCCAAAAATTTGGCAAGATATAGATCTGAAAATAATTTTGTTGGACTATTAAAATAATTATTTAGGACGCATAAACTTATAGCTGTTGGAATATCAAAACTTTTGTAGCGTTGCTCATCATGCTTATGTTTCTATACATAATTATTTTGACGGTTTAACAAAGTTATTTTCAAATCTGTAGCTACTTAAATTTTTAGATATCTCGGCAAAATCGTTTCTTTCCGCAGAAAGAATAAAATATATCAAGTGTTACATTTCTGAATCGAGACGCAAATAATTCTAGTAATCAGATACGCAAGACACGTAATAAGAAAAAGTACAGGACAAAATATTAACATTAAAAAACAAATATAAATTATCGTTAAATTCGAAGCAAATTCTCTTCTCGTTGCCTGATAATTCGATCTCTTTCGCTCAATGCAGTACGACGAAACTTCACCCGGCTTAAGTTCACGTCCGCAGTAGAGATGTTCTAGTTAATTGGAGCTTATGTCGCATCGTAGTTCTAACGCGTGCTAGGCGGGCAATCGGCAGCATCCGTATTAGTTAGACTCAAGCCGAGACTGCCAATAGAGCAATGATCTAGTCCCTAATCTGTTCTTCTGTGTGCATCTAACGAAACGCAAATACTCACACCGTCATTTCGTTAAATTTTAAGTAACAATAACCTCGGCATTAAAACAACGAAAACTTGTTATTGTTGAAAACGTGTATCACTCGTTATTCTTTACCGCAGTAACCATTATTATTTACGACATATTATTATATATTGTGGCTTTTTATTATGTTGTTAAGCGTCACGCAGATTCGCAATAGTAACCTGTTTTTTGCCACATGTAAATATCCCGTATTAATGCACTCCGCACTCGGTGGTTCCACGCGACGACAACGAAAAATAATGTACGCGGGAAGAAGGCCGGGCGAGTGAGCCATTACTGCTGCATGTAAATATGGACCGGCATATGTGCGGTAGTATTCATTAGCACGTGAGTTATAGTGAGCGCAAAAAAGGGGGGGGAGAAAGAGAAAGAGAGAGAGAAAGAGAGAGTGGAAGTCCCCTTTAAATTGCTATTTTTTTATTTAGTAGAGAGAAGAAAATCAAGAACATTAAATGTAGTCCTCGGAATAGTGTGTTACGTGCGTTTAAAAAATAAAACAAAACAATGCTCCTTGACAAAATTTATGTCTAATTTTTAAAAAATATCGTTTTGAGAACGAAATGTTAGATCGCGATTATTATAATAATACGAAAAGTATTAATTCGAAAGCAATTGATGCAACGCGCCTTTAACACGGATTACCAAGCTAATTTTGACATTGAACTCTGGGAAAGCCAAAATTGAAAAATATGCAGTTATTTATATAATATGCAAATTCGAATTACAAAATAAATCATACAATAAAAAATAAATAAATGTAAGTAAACAAAAAATAAAGATAAAAAATATATACGTCATATATATTATTTATACTCATATATTTAATAATATAATTTCCGATAAAATAAATAAAACTCGTTCACAAATCAAAATAATAATAAATCTTTTTGTGATTAAAACAAATATAAACAGAGAAAAATGAAACATTCTTCATTGTTTATTTTTTTGTTCTATTTTTAATAAATGTACCAAAACTTTAATTATAATTTCTTTATTAAACTCGATGATTAATCGTTTTATCATATGTTTTGATAAAAATATTCTGTTTTAAATAAATTTAGTGTGTTGTTTGAATATTTTATTGTTTTTCTTATGTCTTAAATTTTTAGTAAAATTATTCTTTCTTCAGATAAATTAAACCGTTACCTACAAATGAATAATAGAGTTTCCTTTGCGGAAACGCGCATATCATCCAGATACGGATGACGTGACACAATCAAAGTGTTAATCGTTCCCCGCATTTTATTCCTATATGCACGCCATAACTGCAATGCGTTTAACGACCGACGGGATTCGAGATAATCCTGGTAAACAGCAGATAAAAAGAATTCTGAATTGACCTATCTAGACGATTATCTGCGTTATGTTCATCGTGAAATCGTTTCTCCTGAAATCGTCACGGAAATAAAGTATGAATAAAAAAACAAGTAATACATCAAAAAGAAAGAAAAAGTTCTTTTACCCCCTTGGGAAGTACACTTTTGACGCAGAGACAAGCGACGAACGACATTTATGTACGCGCCACAAATGTTCCGCAGTGAATGCGAGGTTGCCGAAGAAAGAGATAGACGAGGGGGTAGCAAAATGAGTGGTTCAACGAGGTGGGAGGGGGAGAGAAAGATGGCATTTCAGTATAGTGCGCGGGGGTAACGTAGGAGTAACGGAAGAGAGACTTAATTGGGTTACTCGACTCGTCTCTTCAACTCGATTAAAGCATCCTCTCGCGGCGTAAACATCTTTTGAGGGAAAGCTTGCGTGTCAGAGACCGAAGAGTCGGGTAATTAGCGCTGTTCCAGTCATTTTCCGGGTTTTCCGAGTAAACGGCGATAATCTCTTTCACCTCTGCCTCTCGGCACGCTCTACGCTGCGCTGTGCTACCGAGTTTGCGGCGTGCTTTCCGCGGTGTTATCGCATCCGCGAAAGTGAATTCAAACTCGCGATGTATCCCTGCGGGTCAGGAATTTGTCGTATGAAAGAGACATTTAGACAATTACGGAGAGCATGAATCTGAGATCATTCGAGATCGGATAGATTTCGAATGAATTTTAATGAAGTGATCATATATACATACGCTCTACCGCTTCTCCGATCGTCGCAGAGGATCACAACGGTGACATCAATCCGCAACTCATCGTCGTCATCGACTTCAAAGACGGTAGAAACTGCGGGGAAAAGCAGCCAAGCGAGTGGCATACGCATTCGCCATGCATACGAAATTCATCTAACGGAAATGAATACACCGACAGGTGAGTGTGTTAGAAGACTGCTAAAGGACTCTGCGATGGCTCTTGCTCGCGAGCCGGATGGTCGTAACGATCACGAGAAGAGAAGTCAGTGCACGTGTATGTGTGGAGGTTGGTTTGAACCGCAGGCGGCCCGTGCCATGGTAATTAGTTGGCTGGCGCTACGGTGTTGCCGGGCAGCTCTCTCTCTCTCTCTCTCTCTCTCTCTTTCCAACTACCGTAGCGTCGCCGTCCCCGGAAGCTTTCTCTCGTCCAGCTAATCCACGATCACTTAGAGCGCGGAGCGCCGCACTGTGGCCACCGTTAAACCTCCCCTAATTTCCCTCTCACCGTCCACGACGAGGTGCGCGCACGACGAGGTCATCCTGTTGACCGACCAACGAACGGCGAACGTGAAACTACCACCTGCTCTCTACTCGCGCGCGACCAGGCGCGAAAATCGCTCCAACTACCACACTGCACGCTACGAGGTGGTAGCATTGATCCCCGCGAGGGACGTACTAACTTGCAGCTTAATTAATATTAATTAGCTTAACGTCGGGTTTACATCGAGAAGTATTAAAGCGGAAATTTTTAATAATCCGTTACACCGCCGCTCGACGCGATGATCCTCGTCATCAAAAATCAGGGGGGATGAATCGAGTTGATTGACTATTAATATTAGCTGAGTTAAAGCTGACTAACAACATGGTATAACGCTCTATAAAGTGTTACTTTTGGTGACGCACGTGCAATCGTTGTGAAAAATACGGTGAATATAAAAAGGGCTAATACTGGATTTTCGATATCACACCGTCATTCATGTTCGATAATAGGCGGGGGGTTTCGGGCTTTTACGAAAAACGCGTGTATTTATTTTGAGCTTTCATCGAGACTACAGTTGAATAGTGACCGACGCGGATTATCGAATTCGCCATCTCGCGACACGGCGCAGTCATTGCTACCGTTTTCGATACGCCAATGAAGGATTCAGAGCGATGGTCTATTTTTCTCTCGTCTCCTACAAATCTGACAGCGATATCGCGAATTCAGGCGAATTAAACGCAATATTTCTTGTCAATCTGTTATCACGATGTGTTATCACGTGTCTACTAATAACAGACATTTTTCTGTCCAAATTCTTGCAAGTAAATTGACACATTAGTAGAGCATACATAAATTTTACTGAGCTTTTGACATTTTACTGAAACTTGATATATGAATTTATGGTATCATCTTTATTAACAAATAGACAAATTTAATTAACATGTAGAAGAAGACTCAAGAAAAGTTTAAATTATGTACTGACAAAATTTAATAAAGACTACATTTATTTAATTAACAAGATCATTTCATAATTTATTATCTAAAAATCTTAGCATTATTTAAATTAATTATAATTGTCATTTAGTTTGAAGCCTGAAAACAGAAATTTAGTATCAATTAAGGAAAATTCTATTATATTCTTTCGAGATATTCAAATCTTCTATGAAAAATATTTCTGATCGCAGTTATCAAGAAATAAGATACTTAATTTTACACAGATATTTCGAAAATACACATAATGAATACTTCCTGCCTGGATTATATGGTCTATTTCTGAAGACAATATCGAGAATAATGTAATAATTATCTGATAAATGTCATGGAAGAAAATGACGCGAAAAATCGGACAATATCTTTCCGAGATTTTTACGCAATAAAAGAGAAGAGCTCCAGCAATCAAGATAGCGTTTTAGATAGAATGAGCGTTAGCATCTTGAAATAAAACCAAATAAAATAAAAATTCGTAATACCCAAGAAAGATGGAAACTTAATGTGAAAGAGTTAAAGGAATCTGATGTAACGTCTTATTTTAAGTATATATCTCTCTAGGTCATATTTTTTAAATGCTACTTAATGATCGTTAAATTATTCATAATTTGTCATTTTTAACATATCCATACAACGAGTCTTCATTTTATTAGCCTCTTATCGTTTCTTAGCACGATATCGTGCTATTACATTATTAATGTTGCAATTGCGATTATACGTTTGACTGCTATTTTCATCCGCCCTTCCATCATGTCGCCATAAATTGCGCGCTTAATAGTAATTACTTGCGGTAATGGTATAATTATTCGGCATTTTCGAATGCACAGCGAGAGAGCGAGTCGGAAGGGTTTGAATGCCGAAGGCTCTTTTCAACCGTTGCTCATGACGCGCGAGAAAAAGACAAGACAGAGGATTTGTAACTGTACCACGGGAGTAACCGAAGCAAGGCGAAGAAAGACTTAAACGAGCTGAAGTGAAAGTAAGATATTAAGTGTATGAGAACAAGAAGAAAACGCGTAATTAATGACGTTTTAAAAAAGTATATATTTTACGAGTGATGAAAATTTGAAAAAAATTTATTTAATAGTATCTCTTTAATATTATAAAAAAATTTATAATATCATAATAATTTAATTGACTTTGAAGGATGTAACGAAAAACATAGGAAACTTTAACTAATAATTTGATGATGTAATTAATTAATTAATACGGTAAAAAAGATTTTGAAAATATGCTTGAGAAATAGTTTAATGTTTGCACGCTTCTGAAATCGTTTTTACTTTATCATATTTTAAATTGGTATAGTTCAGACAGAAAACGGCGTACAGAAGGGACTGCAGCTCGAGCACTCATGGTCAGAGAAAAAAAAAAACCTTTCCCATCCTTTCCCATCAGCCGCTTTTCTGTAGAGGAAAAACAACTTAACGAGACATGTACGAAGCACGACGTCGCCAGACGACGGAAATAAAGAAGCGCGGCCTATTATTAGATTTAAACTGTTTGCCCTCTCAAGTGGCGCGGCTAATTGTTCGGGGATTCAGCCGGGGCCGGATATTATTATTTGCCCGTTTCCCCTCGATCTCGGTAGTTTCTCTCATTTTCCTCTTTGCTCTTCTTTTTCCCATTTTCTCTTTTTCTCTTTCCCCATGGCGACCCGTCGTCCGCGTTTTCACAAGCCTCGTTTAGGTACGCCGCGGTCGCGCACTTTTCGTTTCCGCAATAATTTCGCGGTACCCAAGTTCTCTCTATCTCCATCCATCTCCCCACGCAATCGGCATCCGTGTCGTGCGCTCCTAATTATGCGCGGCAAACCGTGCATTTCGCATCGCTGCATTATTCGCGACTGTCTCTCGCGAAATCTTTCTCCTCCTTTTGTTCCTCCAGTTCTTTTCTCGCTTTCTTCTCGTGGACTTGGCTCCATTGTCGCTTTTTTTTTCTCGCTTTTGTTATTTTGTATTTCATCTAACTAGGACGTGTGCACATACAAATGTAATGAATTTTCGGTATATGCGTGATAATCAGTTTGCTGCGCCGGCTAACAAATTTAGCCCGCCGTCTATCACAGAGAACGCGAATGCTGCAGCGTAACGCAACGCAATGCCGGCTACATTAACGCAGGTCGAATTCTTGCGATCCTTCTCCGCGCGCTCTTGGCGGCCCTTTTGGTCCGCGATCGATAGAGGACTTCTTTCCCTTTCTCGTTCGCGCGCCGCCTTGTTCGCTCGATTAATTTTGCGTTCCCGGGGGAGAAACTTCCGCCCAGTACGCGGCGATGGCAGCCGGCGCGAATTCTCACGGGAGAAGCGCGATCGCGAAACACTCTCGCGAATCCACTTTTGTCGACAGGCTGCAAGAGATCACCCGTATCCTCCCTGCCTGTCCCTCTTGCTTTCCCTCCACCTTCTGTGCGGACTGACACCGCGCATTTCCGTTGCAGCTGCAACAAGACGTTTACGGCCGGTCTCGTTGCCGGCGTGCTATAACAACGCCTGATTCAGCTGTCCGTCCGTGATGCCCGGCAGCTCGCTCCAACGCGCGAATAAAACGGCCGAGAAACGGAGGAGAGAGAGAGAGAGAGAGAGAGAATGATGAGAATCCATTCGTGAGTTTACGTTTGGGCGCTGACGAGCGAGCTTGGGCGAGTGAACGAGGCTGCGAGAGGAGGAATTGGAGGTTACTCGAGATGGCGAAGTGCGAAAAGGGGTGCGAAGGTACCCGGGGCTTGCATCAGCGCTCGCAACGTGGAATATAAAGCAGAGGTCACTCTCAGCTCCGATTTCAGCCCGCCGCGATTGGCCGCGATTTTCCGCCAGAGAAACTGCTCTTTCGCCGAGCGTTTTCCCTGCTTTACGTGTCACGTGGGAATTTTTACGTCGACCACCGTTTCCTGCTAATGCGGACGTGCACGTTGTCACCAGCATCTATGATAGGCCTCTGCATGAATTCGTAACGCGGAAGAGAGTCAGACGCGAAATTTCTATTTTCTGGTGTAGAAATAATTTTTAAATTATTACTCTCTTAAATTATTTCCCCGAAACTTTGTGAAAATTAACAAGAGAATAAAGGAACGGTAATAAAGCAGTGGTAATGTATTATATGTATAGAAGAATGAATTCACGTGTCGCAGTGAAACAAATTGCAAATTATGAGCAGCTTATAACATTGAAAGATTAACATAATAACTTTATAATTGAAGATTTTTATGTCCGCGGTTACATAATTTATATAGGTATACTATTTTGGTATTTTCATCGCGAATTCGGTCTGGTCTTACGACGTAGCGGTATTCAATAATTTTTCCTTTCCGCCGAGAGAAAGAGATTTCTATTAATAATTTATATCAGGCGAGAGTATATTACGAACAAAAACGTGACTGACATCACATCGCGCCTTCGGCGACCCACATTCCTCGATCGAAGATTTTAAAAATGAAACACATTGCAAGAAGTGAAGTCATTTCACGATTTCTAAGTTTATCATCAATTTCTGTGGAAATCAAATATATTATAAGTGACAATTACAGTAATCGAATTACTCATTAGAGATTGTTAAGTTATTCAACAATATTATATTTTTATTACAAATTCATGAAAACTGTAATCGCGATTTACTTTTCAAAAGTTTCACAAATTGTCGCGCGTAAAAATAGAAATTTGACAGAAAGTTTCCGGTTGAATCTAACGGAATTGCAACTTATGCTTTAAGCACGTGCAATTGTGCAAAAAAAACATCGGTTACCGACTCTTCTCAAATTCTTCATCTTCTATCTCCTTAAATTCCACTCAACCAAAAATATGTTGTAATGCGGTGCATCACGCTTGATACAACGCGTTTCGTTATGGACGAAATTCCACTGGCATTTTTCAACGGCAGATTTCCATGTGCTGCGAAGCCGGTATAACATGTAAATTGTATTGCTCCGAGAGTCCACTGACATGTAAACGGCACCGCCGTTTTTCGAAGAAACATTTCGGAAATATTAAGCTTTATTACACAAACAGCATTACTGTAATGCACGCTAACCGCCCGCTGGATCAAATTATCAATTACATACGTCGTAGATTTCCTTCAGAGTAAGCTACGATTTCGTGTACATTATATTTATTTTTAATATATTTCGCTATTATGTTAATGATAAGGCAATTAAATATGCTTGTTCCTCAAACAGTTTTTTATTTTCTAGTTAACTTGTAGTTTAAATTTAATTTTAATGATAATATAAAAATGTTTTCCCAGTTATGTTTGAGGTAACTTTAAAAGTTGCTCACTACAAAACCATCAGTTCAGTGATCAACCATAGCTAAAAAATTTTTTATATCATTATCATATAATTATCAGATTAATGCTCTTTTCTATCAATGTAAGTTAACTATAAAATCTCGTTTCAACTTACTCTTCATCTTTTTTTAATTTTTAGAACTAGAAAAAGCTAAAAGAGTTAGTTAAACCAAAATTAAACTTAAACTTTATTGGTAAAACTTCGATAGAAATAGACATAATCTAACACGTTAAACAGAAATAAAAACCAGACTAAAAAGGTAATAAAATGAGACACGGACACAAGGATTATTTAAACTAGAATAATCTTCGATACGCATAATGATTTATATAATTTAAATTCGCATTAATTTTCTTTTTACACTACGGGTGAAAACCACACATTGTTATTATTAATTCCATTTCGTAGCTTTTCTTCTACTAATATCTGAAATTCTTCGGCAGCTACTCCAACAGTTTTCGTTGTCGAAAACCCATTTCGTTGTTTGCCGCGATCGTTAGATAAGTTTCGCGACGCGTGTACGTGAACGTGACAAACGAAAAAGTCCCGCGATAACGCGATTCTTTCAAGAAACTCACGCTCCTCCGTCATAAGCCGGCGCGCAAAGGAAGTCGCGCGGGTCGTGCAACGACTCGGGATCGAGAATTCCATGTATGGTGTGCGCGAAGTAGCTCGTCGAAGTAGCCTTCCACGACTTCGTCGTCTATTCGCCCGGTTTCATCCGGCTCCACGCCAAGACACCCCCGTCCGACACCCTCTTCCGTCTTCTTGTCGGCGAGCAAGAGGCGCTGTCCGACATCGTGTAGCTTCCATGGCACACTCCATTCACGCCCCACCAGACAGGTTAACCGCTGCCACTGCAACCTGTATACACGCGCGCGTACTCTGATAACTATCCTACGTACACACGTAAGGGTAGTAACGTTCGTAGATACAGCCTCTCACACGTCTCCGCGATTTCCAGCTATAACGCGACTCCGGTGCCGACACTTGGCTTGGCCCCTGGGCGTATATATACGACGAGGAAATTTCGACCCAAAGGCACTCATTCTCCTCTCTCTTCCTCCTTTTCTCTTCGCTCATACATGTATCTGTGTACACGAAGAAACGTGAGTGCATGAGGGCGAAAGCGCATTACATGAGAATACACGTACAGGCGATATTCAAACCAGCAGGCTGAATCGCGAGTGCACACCAGCAATACTCTGTTAAGATGGCACACACGGACTATAAGATACATACTTTAGAGAAACACAGAGAGGTGGTCCCGTCGCCAATTCTCCATCCCTCGCTACTGCATAGGCGTTAGGTAGTGTCTAATACCATCTCGACCAAACAACCCGGCATCTTGGTTCGCGCCTGAAATCCAAGTTGTTGTACTGTTGGCTTCCAAAGTTGGCGCGGGCAACGATATCTTCTGGGAAATTGTGACGAGTTTCCCCAGGTTCAGCTCTTGGCGAGCTTCCGGAAAATCGAATCTTTGCCACTTTAAAAGCATTTTATCGAACGAGAAAGAGTATAGAGAGAGCCGATGAGCTCCATCCATTAATTACTTTCATCTCATCGATATTGCATAACAAAGTTATGGCGAATCAAAGTGGAAACACTGTGAGCTTTGCATCTTTACGATAAAATAGTGCTACGTAATTATTTTCCAACGATAAAATCAAGAATTATAATTCTTTAATAATATTCCGACGAGTAGAAATATGAAATGAATTCTTGCGATAATTTAATGATTTTACTATAGATAACTATCAATTTTATTAATGGAAAATTATTATATTGTTTCATTAGTCTGCTAAATTAATTATGACAGTAATCATTACGCCAATCGACGTTGCAGAATACGTTAATATGAGAATGCAACATAGAAAATATAAGCAGTTTGCCTGATCATACTTTATATATGACTATTTATAACCGTCACAGTAGTATATATATATATCGTACATAGATTTAATTCTCTATAATACGAAGAATTAAAACAATCCAGATTATATATTATATAATCTGGGTCTTTTTTGGTACAAGTTAAATTTTGCCTTTCAAATTTGTCCGAAATAAAGTAAGATGGAGTTCATTCTTCTAAAATATCTTGTTAAAAAGCTATTTGGTAATAAATAATAAAAATACTGAAAGCTAATTCTGAGTTTTTCCACATTTTTTGAGATGTCTAAAAAGAGCTAAAGTAAGGGATAAAAATATGATTGCAGACAGACAGACAGTTAAATATCCTTTATGATAACCTTTTTAGAGGAGCATGTATTATTCGTAATAGAGAGAGATTTGAGAAAACGTAAAATCCAAACAAAGATAGGAGTAGAATCGTTAAGTACATCGGCACGTCCTAAATCTACAGTACATCACTATGGCGAGTTCATTCGCGGTTTGAAAAACGTCGGGTCAAGATTTACTGTCGGTCGATACCTTACGCAAAGGCTCTCGAATCTGCGAACGACGTCGTGCGAATATCTAGCACTGTAACCAGCCATCGTGGAAACGTAGGGCAAAGAGCGAGAAGAGTATAGAACCTAAATAAGCTCGAGGGCTCGAGGTCTCTTGGGCGCGATCTCTTTTCTCACCGAAGGATGGCGCCGTGCAATCCCACTCTTAAGTCTCTTCTTCGGCTTGCTCAACCTTGCCGCCCTTCTTCATTTCTCTTCTCAGGTAAAAGTTAAACGGGTTGCAGAAATCCAAAAGAATAAGGCGCGCCGACATTCAAGAGGATTTACTCCGTGCCAATGATCACTCTCTCCCTCCCCTCCCCTTTCCCCCCTCTCTCTCGCTCACTCACTCATTCGCTCACTCACTCACTCACTCACTCACTCACGGTAATCTCACGCAATTTGAAATTATATTAATTTCATCGCACAAACGCAACTTGCGCAATTACAACTGATTTTTCGAAAATGCAGTACAGAATTATCTCTGCTGGGGAGGTAATTGAATAATGTATATAACAGAATTTGATTCTATCATTATCCACGAATAGGCTCTCTTTGTGCTGACATATTCTGGTATATTAAAATTGTATTATCTTATTACGAAAGAAGAGATACGATAATATAATACAATACGATAATTAAATAATGCATATTGTAACATAATAATCGCCTGTTAGGTATTGCCTATAGTTTTGTTGCAATTAATGTCATTCATCGCTTGGGATTTACAATATGTTCTATTAACGTACAATAATCTATTTACGAAAATCTCCGAATCAGCAATCGGGAAAAATCCTCGGGGAACGTAACGAGCGGGTGTGTAGCCTCTCTATTGAGTACCGTTGAAGGGAATGAAGAGGAGAAAAAGAGAAAACGTATGGAAGGGCGTATTAATTTCATAAAAAATAAATTGGTTACGTTTGCAAGCGAATTTGCGACAATTTTATTGACAATCAGGTTAACATCTGCGCTTTTAGCGTAGAGCAGAGGCTGCAGATCGGACGACGTGTATCGAGATCGGTATTGACGTAGCGGTTGCTGTTATCGAATTTGCGGTCGCGAAAGTGGAACGACTGAATTTTATATAGACTGTCAGTGTGTCAAAGCAACGGCGAAGAAGTAACGGCGTAGATGGCGGCGATTGAGTTACCACCCGTGAACGTTAATTTCATACGTATTTCCGTTTGTGCGACTGTGCTCAAATGGCCCCGCGATTCACGTGGCATCTCTTTTATTTCTCCCATCGTCCGACAATCCTCGCGGGAAAGCTAAAATGGTTAACTGGAAGCTGATATCGCCTGTTCACAAAATATACGATACTTCGGCTGTGCTTGTAACAGCCGAAGACACGATGTATTGTGAAATGCTCTTTGATAATTCAATGATAATTAAAATATGTCTCTCGCGTTTCATACTCGTATACAATGTTGCACGCAACGTGTTTATATGTTTGCTTAATTAGTAAATTACATAACAAGGTCTTTTTCTACGTGTAAATTCAATTCGAGCTTCGCCATAAAAAATCAGAATTTCCTTTTTATGGATCTGCTCCAATTTCGAAAGCGTACTTTCATGCAGATATGTCCGCGCACACTGTATTCACACATCATTCTTCCGAATCTAAATACCGTACCTCGGCAGTGTGCTCTCATATTTTTTACTCCGCATACCTTGAATGGAGACCCTGTCGCGCCAGCGTTAACCGTCGCGCTCTTGTCCAGAAGATATATTGTCAAAGAGGATTATCTTGTGCGTAAATTCTCGTCGTTAGCGTCTCGCTTGCGCGATTGTTGCACCATTCGCTCGCTCGTTCGTTCTGTTGCTATTTCGCAAAGGAGACAAAGTACGCCGTCGGCCGGCTGGCAAAGCCTCGCGCCCACCCTCGCAATTGCAGTTTTCATGTAATTTGCATTACAGCTGCGAGCACCGAGTAATTCGCTACCGCACGCTTGTACGCTGCCCTCGCTTGCTTAATGAGGGTACGAACGTATCCACGCTACTAACGAATAGTTAATAAGCGCAAAGCGACGTCGAAACTCGCTGAAACCAGCGGAAAACTACCGTCGGGCGGTCGGTCGATCGCGTAAGAAAATTTGCAGTACTCACGTAGTCAAGAAGAAACACTTCATTTCGCAGAAGCCAAATAAGTATGTCTCGCGGGAGACGCTTAAATTTCCGTACGCATCGATGATCCGAATATTTTCGGTCCTTCTAGAATTTCTTACCAGTAGTATGAATGCGATAAAAGAGGTGATAATTGGAGATAAGTGCTTACCCGGAAAAAGAAGTTTTACTGAAATACCTAAATATTTAGCCAGATACTAATTTGAAAATAATTTTGTTGAACTATCAAAATAATTATGGCGGACTATCACAATAATTATGTAAGACATTCGTGATGCTGCAAAAATTTTGACATTTCAGTAACCAATTTAAGCATAATTATTTTGATGTTCCAATATACTGTTAAATATCTATACTATTTATAGTATCAAATTTAACCTAATTTAAGTCGCCATTGCTTCAATTTAATATATTGTTATTTTATATCAAACAATAGATAAATTTGATACTATTTAAATTAACACCATATAGTGTCTCGATATAAACTATTTACCCATTGTTACTATTTACTCCATTATTTTAGTATAAAATATCTAACGATATTATACAATATTTAGTAGGAGCAGTGACAATTCAAATTAGATTAAATTTGATAGATTTAACAATTAAATCCTTTTCAGATCTGTATTTAGCTAAATTTTTACAAATTAGATTAAATTTAATAGATTTAACAATTAAATCCTTTTCAGATCTGTATTTAGCTAAATTTTTACATACTTGAGCAAAACTGTTTGTACTATTTTTACCGTGTAAAAAATAGTTAAAAAATGTAAGACTCGAGTGTCTGAGAAATTTAAAACATTCATTTACTTATTTTCTAAAATTGATGTAATCAAATCTTCGATATATTTTTAGACGACTAAATTAGAATTTGTACACTGTTAAATCTATAATGTCAAATTTAACTAGTGTTTTAGTATAAAATAACAATATATTTAGTAGGAACAGTGACGATTTAAATTTGACACCATAAATTTAACAATATGCTGATTGGAAAAAGCTTACCCCAGTTATTCTTCCTCAACGAATATAATATTAAATAATCGAAGGGAAGGAACGGAAACCCCAGTGTAATGAGTTCGGGACAATAAATTATCAATATCTCTAGTCTCGATTATACAAATTAAAGTTATTCACGCTACTGCAGGGCAGATAGAATCGCAAATTTAATTAGTAGGTATACCTTTATACGTATTACAAGCGGGATGGAATTTGCATGATAAAACAATAAGTGTTTCTGTTACAGTTACTATCCGCGCAGATAGATAAATTTAATTGATAACAATATATAAGTTCCTTCTAACGTAATTAAAATAAAATATAAAAAGAAAATAAATTTATCTTTTTAAATAAGCATTATCGATGAACAAAGAATCAGTTACCATAAAAATACGATTTCCAAATGAAGAGAAAAAACGGAAAATATATACATATTTGTATCATAAGCACGAGTATGCGTCAGTACGCGAGTAATTGTTCAACACGTTTCTCGACGTGTGTCGCTCGTTTGAGAAAATTGCATTAACGCGCAACTGTAGCATCAAATCTCACGAACTTATCACGTATCCTCATAATCAGCTATGGAGGTACTACCAGTTTAACATGCGTAACAAACATATGTACAAGGGGAACAAAAGTGAGTGCTATCCAAGTGCAATCAGCCAGTCTTCGTTCCGTAATGGCAATTTATATAATTGAAATAAGCCGTCTTTCGTCGTTCTTTCTTTCTTTTCCGATGGCTTTCTAATAAACTCGACTACGAATCCCACGGGAAGACAAACGAGACATCTTTTTACGCCGAGTATCGTACTTCTTATGCGCTACCGTAGCGATCGAAGAAGTTCCATCAGGTTATTATTTTCGCCGATGTCTTCACCGACAGTAATACACAAAGCATGTCAGATACGTTAAAAATAACACGGTAGGACGTGGTAACGTTTTCTAGAGATAGAAACAGCTCGAAGTGCGTAATTAGGTGTGAACCTGGCACGCGTGCATCACCCTTCGCTTCCGACACGTGTAAAACGGCTCTTCCGCGTTTATTTGTCCGGAGACAACGGATAGAGGTGACAATGGGAGGACAATGGTTACGACGACGGGGCGAAAAAGAGCAAAAAGGAATCGGGGATGACAGGCTCGAAAAGACCGTAAGCGGCAGGTACAGAGGACGAGAGGCAAAACGAGGGTACTGGCGGACCAGTGACATAAACCTGAAAACTCTCCAGGTCGCCAGGGAAGAGACCGATATCAAAGGCTACCCTACAGTATAAAAAAAAAAAAGGAAAGGAAAAAAACCAGGAAAAATATAAAACTGCGTGTAATATTCCCGCGAGTAAATTCGTAGATTGGAACGAACGAGAGAAACAAAATGGTTAATTTTTTTTCCATACGTCAGTTTTTGTGTGCCAGTGATTGTAGGACAGGCGGAACCAGCCAGACTGAGGGACAACGGGCAACGCGCGTGGAAGGGTGAAAGGAAATGGATATACGAGGGGGTGAAAGGCAGCCTCGAAAGTGCACGCAACGAAGAAAATATGAGAGACAAGGACGGCGAAACGCGACGGGGGAGCACGCACGGCGGTTCATTCCGACGTAATTAATTCTATTCCCCCGCTGTTCTCTCACGCGCGCGGCAGATATGAGACCAGGCGATTACGGTTTAACGCGATGCGAAAGTGAGGCTAAGCGAGCGGTTGAGTGGCTGCGTGACAACCTCGTCGCTCGAGCGTGTTTGCCACTCGCGTTCGCGCCCTCCTGCATTTCCCGATGCGTTTACCGAGGGGTATTTTTCAGTGACACCCCGCGAAAATGAGGAAGAAAACATTGGGACTCACACTGGTCCTCTCAGAATAAACGGAGTTTCATGGTCGCACGGAGCGACAACGGATGGTAAACTCGCGCGATTGTAACGTGGGGAAGAAAGAAAGAAAAATACAGCTCGGCTATATTTAATTCAATTGACCTAGTATGAGATAACAGGTTACTCTATGAAGAGAATGAAATTTTTCCTCCATCGGGGAGTACTTTTTTCACGACGAAGACGAGAGACAGGGCGCAGAAAGTGACGGGGCGGGGAATCGATAACAGACGCGCGCGGCGTGAGCGGAAGTTAAGAGCGGAATCGTACAGAATGTAATTAACCTTTTTATGGCTTAAAGAACGGTCCCGTGGATAATGAGGATTAAAGTTGAAAGATTACTGCGAAATGGAAACGTCGAATTGAATCTTAACTCGGCGCGACTTGCGATAACAGCCGCAAATGTGATAGCGTTGCATTCTTTCGATCGATGCTCGACCCTTTGATATTAGCAGCTTTTCAGAAATGTAGTCTCTGCTAATTAATTTACGTTACGTAGATAAAGTCTAAACTATACTTATTGAAGGAGAACTTAATTGATTAAAGGGATCACTTACAAATTCAAACTAACTTTAAACTTGCGCTATCGCACCCCGCTTCCTCGTCGCGCGGCCAGGAAGAAAAGCAGAAATAAATAACGATGCGGTATACATATTCAAGTAGCCTGCAATATTCAAGTAACCTTATTTCACCAGAATTCACTACTCTCAACGAGCGTATTATTCGCGGCGCATGATTTAACGTCACCATCGTTGAAGAGAATTATCCTTAAAACGCGCGTATACGAAGAGTTTAGAGACGCAAAGGCGGAGGGCGATAGTTTTAACGGAAGCTCCGAAGATTATAATGCGTGTACAAGAAGAAACTGCGAAGTAGGTAAGGCAATGCCGAGGCGTAAACGTCGAGTTATCTTGCTGTAATTAATTTTTGCTGTCTACCCGAGATAAACTTTAGCAATTACCGTAGCGTGGGGGTGGCAAGGTTGCTGCTACTGCCGACCTGGCCCGGTAAGTAGTTGCAGAGCGTTATTGGTACACGCCGGCGATAGAAATAACGATTTATTCTGCGTAACAGAGAGAGCACGCATAGATATCTAGATGTATGCAACCAGTGCTGTGGTTTACGCAAAACACAAAGAGCATGACTCGCGGATAGAAATGAAAACGAGCCGCCAAGCGTCATAATTAATTTTTGTTTCGCTGGCGGTTGCGCGCGACGCAGAGATAAAGTTGAACAATTAAAATGCTACGGGAACGTTTCGCGTACCCGTTGGGTAAAAGTAACGGAAAACCTAAAGCATTTCCTTTTTCCTTAGACATTCCGACTGACATTACCGCTGACAATTCATGTAATCGATAAGTAATTCTCAGTTTGTTCGATCGTTAAATGGAATTAATTAAAGCGGTGATCTTGCGCGAGAGAGGATTTTTCATTACTTTCGCTTAAAAATTCTGTAACATGGTATAGCCACAAGCGATTTTTCAAAAGATATATATATATATACATATATACATATATATATATATATATAAAAGATATATGTATATATATATATCTATAAAAATATACATATACTTTCTCTCCCCCCCCCCACACACACACACACACACACACGCACGCACGCACGCACGCACGCACGCACGCGCGCGCATATCTCACTTTAATTAAAGTTATATCTACATACATATGAAAAAAATGGATTTGCTAAAGCATTTAAAGATTTAACTAAATACTAATCTGAAAATAATTTTCTTAGACCATCAAAATATAATTATGAAAAACACTCAAATCTGATTGCTAGAATATTAAAACTTCTTAAATTTGCATTGCTTATCATGCTTGAGGTTCCCACGTAACTATTTTGACGATCCATCACAATTATTTTCAGCAAAATCTTTCTATATAGAGTGAGACAGTATGAGTGATATAGTAAACTATATAGGAAAGAAATATGTACCTATACTTTCCTCTCTCTCTCTCTCTCTCGTGGGATTTTAACAAAATCGCTGGCCAGACTTTGTTATAGGGACTCTAATTGTGCTGCCAGGGTTGCACAAATTCCTCATCCAAAAATTCCATAACTTTTCCCTGATTTTCAAACAAAATTTCATGATTTTCCCTGATGCTTTCAATAATATTTTAAAATTTTTTGCATTTTCGTCCTGATTCCGAAATCGTCAAATATTTTGTTGAGATAACAATTTAACATAGTAATGTAAATTACTATTATATAATATTGCTGACACTACTTGTATTTAATTGTTAAGTTAGTAATATCCAAAACTGCGTAGGTGTGATGTATACAAACTTCTTTAAAGCCAAGAGTTTTTATTTTACAGAAACATTTGCAAAATTATCTAACTTTTTAATTATTAAAATTTGCTCATTAATTTAATTTAATTCGTGATATTATTACAGTAATTTAATTGCGTTTGTAAGTCCGAAAAATCAATTCGGCACGCAGTTCGAATGACCATAAATATAGTATATATACATATAGATATGATATATACATTATTCACATTGAATTATTTAATAGCTTTAAATGATCTAGCTTCGACCGTTATAGACTTTGATATTTTTACTTATCTAATTTTTCTCTGATTTCTCTGACATTTTTCTAATTTCTCTTATTTTGTAGCAATTCTGGCTGCATTCACAATGTCGCTATGCCGAAGATATACTTTCGCGGTCCAGCGTTCTTGTAAATGCTTAATAAGTATTACATTAATTACGTGCAAATTATATGAATATCTCCATCGAAATTATCCAGTGAAATCTGCGAAGCCGCGTTTATCAAATCCGTCTGTAAATACATAACTCCTCCATAGAGATTATCGATTCGCCATTTCGTTGCGCAATGTTCCGTAAAAAAGGAGACTGCAGAGAGAACGAGCTTCGAATTACCGTCCGATCGATTCTTATAATTTTTTCACTAGGATCCCTCTTGAATAGCGGTGCTTAGTCGTACTTTTTGAGCAAATCAACTGCACATTCATTATATATATATTTGCGAATCGTCAATATTATTTTAAGTTACACGTAATTACGTAAATTGATCGTTTATCATATTACGTGGAATCATATTAAAGAGAGTATTGATATATGATTTTTCAGTCTATCTAAAGTTCGTCACAAATAAAAAAATATATTTATGACTTTCTAATGTTAATGAAGTGCTTTGAATTAATTAAAAATGCTTTTTAAAAATATATTTCTATTCCTTTAATTATTTACAACACGCATACTTAGTTTCACTTAACAGCATGAAGCATTTCGTACAAAATCTGAAATACGGTCACCATTTACTCTTACGACGTTTACAGTCTCGTGCATTCGTATTGAACAAACCATGGACGTTGTAACTGTCGTGGCTTACGCGGTTCGTCTGCATAATTGCGATGGTGTAAGGTTGTACGTAAGGCAGAAGGGAGTTTAAGCTGTTTCGACTCCACCACCGACCGCGGACGAGAGTCTGGTAATTACCTTAATTACGACAAAGCTCGACTTACCGTTTATATACGAGCTGAGCAAAAATTTCGCGAACGTCTCTCTATCTCGAATGGACAGTTGAAAATAATCTGCGCGGAGTTTTTCTGCAAAACTCGACGTCGGTCATAATTTAATACAACTATGTATAAAATTGTGAATCGAAGATCTATAGGGCAGGCGTCTGTTGCTGCGACGAACGTTTTATTAACATAAAACTACTGCTGTTTTGCCGTTTGTTAAGTACAACAAACAGCAAATCTCGCGTGACAAACACCGAAAGCTCTTGAATAATAATTAATCTCTTGCAAATATACTGCACGTGTAATGTAACTTAATATTTCATCTTGCAATATGCGAGTGCATTTTGCAGAATCAAATTTATGGAACCCCAAAGAAAATAACAAAATAACAAAAATAAAATAGTGGCTGTCCATTTTGAAATTACAGCGTGTTTTCGCGAGTGTGACAGTTATAATGCGATAAAGAACTACCTTGAGCCAGATGAAGAGCATTAGCTAAACGAGAGTCGAATTTCCTATGTAGAATATTTTCGATTGAGCATTTATCATCGTGTCAGTCTATCATTGTATAAGATTAACATAGTATCATTTGATATGTGAAGATGATGAGATCAGCACGAATATTTTCCGTACTAAACTCATCTTCGCATTTGAAATACGTCCAATGCTACGAGCATTATCGGCGAATTGTCACCTATCTACTTTTTTTTTTTTTGATGTATCGGCCACTCGTTTATGCCATTTTCAAGTGGCTATTAAGCTTTAGAAAAGTTCGAATTGTCATACTTGTCATAATTGTCGTTTTGTCGCCTTAAATGTCGCGTCAATCTTAATGCTGTATTAAACGCGATCGATAATCGGGCTGCCGGCACAATCGAAAGTGCTGCCGGTAAATTATTCCTTGAAGTTTCGCGTTCAGAAAAGCTTCGGCCAAGAATACCGGCGGGCAAATTCGATAACGCGGCTAGTCCGAGCAGCGACTCCAAAAAAGAAAGATCCTTGGTTCGGTATAGAAAAGACTCGTTCGCATCTGAATTATTTAGTCGAAGCGTTGATTCTCGCCAAAGGTTAATTCTCACCCTCACGGTAAACGTTAGGGTAGGGATCTCTATTTTTAATGGGGATGAAAAAGCGAGACGTTCGAATGAGTAATCGTTAAGCGAGAATCGAGCAAATCAGCAAAATTTTTCCGAATGCAGTTTCCAGATATTATATTCGCGGACGGACTTAAAAACACCACGTCATTCCGCGCGTATCGCGTCAAACAATAGGACGGTATTGGCTTTTAATTAGCCGTTCGAAGTATTGAAATAAGGGAGCGGACAGTTCTCCGATAATACGCACCGTTTGTTTCGGACAAAAAAGGCTAACGGCTGTATTATTCGGCATTGAAGTTCGCGATGCGAGTGCGATTTTGTGTAGCGAACCCACTTGGATCCAATATTAGCATACCTGCCTGACTGAACGTCCACCGCGACGGAACGACGGCAACCGCAACGACGGCAATGAAGACCACAACGATGGCAATGACGATGCACACAACAGTAGTGGAACACCATGAAAGTACATCTTGGATCGCGCGTATACGCGGTACACGCCGGTATGCATCTATGGGGAGCCATAACTGCCTAATAACGCTTCGTTCCTTATATCATGCTTAACCGTAACAACTGCAAAACTTTATGCCCGCGGCACGAACGACCCCCATTCCCTGAAATCTTTCAAGTTTCAGATCTATTAACTGAATTGCACGGCAATGTATTTTGTGCCACGCAATCGAGCGACGATATTATTAACAGCGCAATTTCATTCTCTTTGCAGAAATAACGAAAGATAGTCTGAGAAATTTTGCGAGTTTGCAACAAAATGGAAATTCAGAATATATATATATACTTGTATATATATATATATATATATATACATATTCAATGAAGGCAATTTAATGAAAGGTAAAGATACGAGTAATGTTGAAGATAACATTTGAATGTTAAATTAAAAAAGGGAAGTAAAAATATCTTTTTCCTAAATCTGGGAACAAAATGTAGAATTATAGAGCATAGAAGCTCGAAGAAACAAGCAATTTATCTCTGAGACAATATCCGCGGACTTCTCCAGAAATTAAAAAGATATCTCGTGTCTTTTATACATTACCTATATGTATATACCGCACCATTATCATCGGTCTTTAAATTTGAAACGTAAACGTCGGCAAGAGTTTCTTCCCGCGCGCAACGCCCCCACGAGAAAATCTCAATTCATCTCCAGCGTTCCCGGGCTGTCGGTTATTAAGCGGCTAACTGGAGAGAGAGGTCCCGTCGGTAGGTACTTATACAGTAGCGGACTTTAAGTGTAAGCCGCAACGCCGAGCCGCAACCGGTTACCTGGTACCTGGGAGCCGGCGTTATTCACGCTGCGGACTACCCACGCCCGTCGCGCCTCTGGGTTGGGTCTAGCTCAGGTTCGGTACAGTACAGGTCTGATCCACTCTGGTCTGGGCGGTGTGGGTGACGAGCGCGCACGATGCAACACCGACGTATCGCACCAGTGCATAATCGGTCCGGCGCGAGAATAGACACGGTAGAGAAATTGGGTTAAGACGGCACCATCGGGAACAGTTTCGGATTATCTCGCACATGTTACCCAGCCTCGCGTTTCCTAGAACGTTACCGCGCCGCGTCTTTCCAACGTTTCTGAATCTACTTGCGATCGATGCTCGTGAATTATTTCTCGGATGCCCGGCGCGCGAAATGCACGCGCCGAGAAGGTGGCGAAGTGATTCGATTACTTGCGACGATATGGCCGATTAATCGAACACGTTAGCGATAATATTCGGCACGTGAGACAGCTGGGTATCTCATTATTTTCATCGTCTCTCTTGCGAAAGAAAATAATACGAAAAGACAAATAAGCGAAACAAAAAGAACTCTTCAATAATAATATCGATAGTAGTAGAAGGGTTGGGAGAAAAATTAAAATCAGATATCAATGGCTGAATATATAGTACATCAATATATTTGATCGTCAAACATTTTATCGTTTTGTACAAAAAGATGATTTATTATATTATATGTTTATTACGTCATTCATAAGCGAAGAATATTTAATGCAACAATTAATATATGATACAACGTTAAAATGGATCATTAAGATGGATCGCTATAGCACTTTTATTTCTTTGAAAGTTATAAGTTTGGCGAAATTATCCTCACATATAACGATATGTTAAAAAAAAATAAACACCGCATAGTGCGAAATACTTATTGCGCTTTTATCATTCACCGAATTACAAAAGCCGCGCGTACATCGTTGTGGAGTAATTAAAAATGCAGAAATTCTTTTTTCTCTCTTTTTCGACTAAGCGAAGTCTCTTGACTTCTCCCGCGGACTTTAAATGCATCCCTTAATCTGGATCGTGAAAAGATGATCCGTTGTAAGTCCAAGAGGACCGGATATTCTCGGAAATAATAACGAGCAGTGCTATTAGTCGTGCGGACTAATGATTAAAGAGAAAGAGTATGTTCTTTACGAAGTTTCCGTCCATATAGTGACGAGCGAGAAAAAGGCTCTTGGCAAAGACGCAACGAAGTTAGGAAAGAGAGTTAAAGGAAGGCTGCGCCGTTTTCGCACGATTGCACGAAAATTTGGCGAACATTCCTTATCGCTTCAAGAGATCCTCGCAGTACTTACTCAAGTTCTTTCTTTCTATTTGTTTAACGATAGATGAATCCGTGAATTCACTTGTGTTAATGTTTTGATAGTCATTTGTATCATTAAGAAAATTTGAACAAGTCTTGTGAGTTGTGACATATAACACAAAAATCTCGTTTTTCATTTAACTATTTTTATTTAATCATTGCATTTTAAATAATTTTTTTTAATAAAGTTTAGAAATTAAGTATTGTCGTCGTCTATTCTCTTGCAGCAGATACTAGAATATTACGCCGCTGACATGAGTGCTAAAACGTGTCGTAAGTTATGACTGTATAGGAACGTGTCTAAGTGTGCGGAAAACTATTTCACATAGCTCATTATAATTCTAGTGGCTGGCCGGACTCTCATACGCATCCATTATTTCACTCGGGAGCCTCGGCACTCGGTCACTTAAGCTCTGCTCGATAGCTTTAAAAGCTGACTTGTAATTAACCACCCTGAAGTTAAGATCTTCAATTTCTAATTACGAAAACATGCGCTCAATTTCTACTACATTCTGTTCTTAAAAAGTCTCTAAGAAAGAATTACTATCAGAGACTGAAATCACTATTTCTTTAGGCTTATTTTTTACACATAAATCAGAAGAGATTGCGAGAATAATTACTACACATTAAATGAAAATATACTAATCTACCAAAGTTAGATTAAAATATATACAGTTATTATATAATGAGTATAATAAATAATTTATACATAAAAATTATTAGATTACTTTTTATACGTAATAAAAATGCAAATAGGTAAAACCATTTATAATCAAATGACTTGCATTGCTATAAGAAGCAACCAATTTTCGTTATTTTATTTTATATAAATTAAATTTAATATTAAAAGTACATTGAAGTGGTATTTGTTTCATATAAATAAAAAATACATATAAGTATAAGAAAAATAAAAGTAACTAAAGCTGTCCGTAGTTATACAATTTGTAAGCTGCGCAAGAAGCAAACAATTTTTGCTTCTACAGGATAGCGTTTACAGTGCGACTATTCATGCGACTTTTCGTATTCGCACGAGCGTGAAATTTGCGCCATAACTGCACAAACAACTCTGGACCGGGATAACTTGGACGAGGACACAAAAAGCAAAGAAAGGTACTACCCAACTGCGTGGCCAATGATGGTGCACGCTGGTTGCTCCGCCAGTGTTCGAGCTCGCACCCTCGACGAGAGGGTGTCTCACCCACTCGTGATATTCTCCCCTGCTGCCATTACGGGCACTTGGCTCTATTCCTCCCGGAAGAGGAAAGAGGAGGAAGACGGGGCGGGCCTCGACTAAATGCGTTGAGGCAACCTATGCATGCTAATGCCTATCTTACGGTCTTGCAAGCTCTAAACTTCGCGATACTCGAACCTGCGGTTCGAACCTCCATGAATCCATGGCCAATCGAATGTGACCGAAACGTTGGATTTTTTAACAACCAGTAAACAGAATTCCAAATTTGATGGAAACATTAATACAACGAAATAAATTTATCGTAACTCTACTTTAGAGAGGTAAATAACTTTGAGCAAAAGTTCAGTGTAACACTGCATATGATGGATAAAGTATTTGAAAATATGCGAACATGTCAAGTCAATATTAAAAACCAGTCTCCAGAACGTCTCTTGAGGATGATCATTTCGATTATTCGTTAAATCTAATTTTCTCTTTAAAATCATATCTATTGTCGAGTCTTTAATGTATGAAAAAATTAATATATAAAAATGAATATCTTTTGACAGTTATTAAAAACAAAATATTAAATTATATTATTGTTAAAACAATAAATCTATATGTTAATTACGATACATGTGAATAAAATTACTTCAATGTCGTTCGGTATAAATAATATACACTCTGTTCTGATATCCTTGTATACGGGATCACCAGCAATCGGACTCGATTTACCCTACTCGTTGCACCTCATTCCTCACCGGAAGCGTACACTTGGTAACCGATTTTGAGGCAGCCGATAGTGGCATAAGTAATGCGAGGAGGCAGTCACGATAACCAGCCGTATTCTCGTAAGCCGGATTAAACGGATTAAGCGGCTGTCTACGTGCTGATCATGGCGCGAGCTCACGCGCTAGGCTTCAAGTTACATACTAAGGGATCATATCCCGTCTTTCGCGAGATCTTTCGATTTTGAGATAATCCGTAGTATTGTACGGACACTGGGAGTATCGAGTGTGTCTACGCGAGTTTTACCGCGTAGTCTCTTCATATTTCACGAGTCTTCACGATTAGATGTCCCGGAAATCGTGGCAATTATACGCATGGATGCATAAATGAATAATCAATGAACATTTTATTTCTCTTGCCGCATAATGTTATAACAATATTAATTTTATTGAATGCCAGAGAAAAATGAATCACAAAAATGTGAGCATGAATATACATATAAATACATTACACGCTTAATAGCAGATATGTAGATCAACGATGAAAAAAAAAATACGCGTCAATAAAATAAAATATAACTAATATTTTTAAAAACAGGATATTACGCTCTATCAGAATTAAAGTACGACAATATTTTAAAATATCTACAGACTAAAATCATACTCATGATAATATTTCTTCTGGTCATTCCCTGGTGCACCTAATCTAATCGATAATATTGCGGCCGATGGTTTAATGCAGAAACGCACCCGTAGTTCCAATCTTATTAATAATGATCAGCCGGGTGTTTAGTCCGGAGATAGAGACACGCGAACCGGGCACGTCCCGATACTTAATTTTATACAGGAAGAGTGTCGAAGGCGGGGAAGGGCAAGAACCCGTTCTCATTACGAACATCTCTCCTCGCGCTCTCATACCCCTTTCACCTACGTGAGCCACCCTCTACCCTCATCGTCCATGTCGAGCTCATCCTCTCTCTTTCCTGTTCTACCTATCTCTCTCCTTTTCTTCTCTCCTTCCTTTCTCTTTATCTCTCTCGAAATATATATATACATATATATTTAGACACACAACACACACACACACACACACACACACACACACACACACACGCACGCACACATCCCCATATCGTTCTGTCTCGGACCTCGGAACGGAGACAAGTCGAGGTTTTCCCCCAGGACACTACCTTGTCTTTATGCCGTCGCCGTTTCAGCGGAAGGAATTGGAACGTGGGGATTAATGTTTCGCAATTAGAGATCCAACACGTCGCTAAGATCACCGATGAAGAATGCCACTGCGCGCTTCAAGCCATGGCGATTTAACGAGCACAAGTTTCGATGTATGTAATTGACGATCGCGTGGACAATCAAACGGTATTTCGGCGAACAGAATAAAAACTTACGAGGGAGAATCTCACTTAATTTTTATTTCTCTATAAACATTTTTATTGAAGTGGTTCAGCTGACTTAAATCAATAGTATAATCGATTTTCCTCTTTCGCCTGTATTTACAGCATGCTGCGATTTAAAAAGCGATAGAAAATCTATTTTAACTGATAAATTAGGAACTCGCAAACGGATAATGTCGGAGCCGAACGCGCCGCGGTAACTGGTTTACTTCATATTCTTGCACGGACTTCTAAACGGGCTCTTCGTCTTCCTGAGATACAGCCGCGCGTCAGCGGAAAAAGAGGATAAGAAATAGCGCAGTATAAAATTCAAGAGGTGGAAAGTTTTTTCTTGACGCTCTCTCTTCCGCCGAGAGAGAGAGCTCAACGTTCGCGATCTTTAAGCATTCGTCTCTTCATGAAAGTCGAGTATCGTTCTTTCCGCTGTGTCTCGAAGTTATCGGTATTGATTTAAAAAAAAAGTATATCCGCTCGGCAGATACCTTTTCATCGTATAACTCACGAACGATCTATACGGCGGATTTACATATTGCAAACGTTTTCGCGCTGTTTTTCTCGCGAAATCTGTTGCGCTTCATGTAAATTCGTACACGTTTATGTATAGCTTTATGCACGGCATTCAGAAATATTTCTCTCCTGTATCGCCGAGATTTTGCTGTATCTTTCACTTTTGATCAACAGGCTGTTTAACTTTATATAAGTCGAGAAAAGTATAAAATCTCATCCATCCACAAACAATTGCGCATGAATTGATATACGTAGTCTTTTATTTTTTACTGATTCGCATTACTGTGACATCCAATGGATCGTGTAAAAAATTTGTGTTTCTTCAAAAGTAAAAAAAAAGAAACATATAGTTTTAACACGGGCAGCTTTAAAGCAAACACTCTACTGACCATGAAAAATTCTGCACGAACGTACACAAATGTAGATGGAGCATTTGTATCTTCTATATCTGTGGTATGATCGGATATAGGGTGAATCTCTTCTATCCCGAAGTCTCGTTCCAGCTGCGCATGAATTATCGAGCTATGATCGTTTTTCGATCGCCGTTATCGTGGTACGATACACCTCGGGAAAGCCCCTTGGTTTGAAACCGAGAGACCCGCTCGATGTATTCATAGCGCGGTGTCTTCACGCGCGATGTGCAACGACATAGCGTTTACTGACCGCCGTGGCCATTGCGGAATTACAATTACATGCCATAAATTATTTACCAACACGCGGTGTCCAAGCCGAAGGCACACACGCACGAGGGGGAGGAGAGAAGAGACGAGGCTCGGCTGGAGGGTGAGAACCGAGAGCTGCGATGCACGGGGAACGATTCTGGATAGTGGGTGCCCGGTAGTCGGGTCAAATTGCAACAAATTAACCGCGTTAATCACCCCGCGGTTGGACTAGACTTTTCCAGGTGACGCGCTAGCCCAACACCGACCAACCCGCTTCTGACGACCGGACAATTACTGACCGCCGCACCGCGGTACCCGGGGTTTTTTACGGCCGACCATTTTAAACGCGCCTTGTCGAGGGGTGGAAAATAAATCGCGTTAAAATTTTTAAGTCCGCCGTGTCGATCGGCCCCCTTGATCTATCTCAGGTTTTTTTCCTTTGACGCTGAAGTTCATAAACGGCAATCATTTACCAATTTATCGGATTTATTGGTGGCTGTAATTTATTAAAAAAAAATCATTTTACGGTTAAGAACTTTGCAATTTGATCTTTCTGTTTCACTCCTGTTACTCGTAATAGAGAGAAAATTCGTACTTGCCTCACATTTGCGGATCGCGTAGAAGTGATCCGTAAATGTAAATGATTATGATCAAGTTTATATGTACATGAATTATAAATTTTAATTTTCAAATATATCGTCGGTTAACTGAAAATCTTGAACGATGAACGTTGCAACGCTAAGTATAACTGAACGATAATTATCAACGCCAACGCATTGTAGAGAAAAAGAGAAAGATAAAACGCGCATAATTATTTTCCAAATGAAATTCCAACGCAATCCGTATATCTACTTATTATGAAATGTAACTAATTGTTCTTGCCCAATATATCGTGCGTAACGAGCCGTCAGTTGACAAGACGGATACATTAATTTTGTATTATTAAACCCGGAAACTTTTAATGACTGTTGCAACGTGGAATTACACATATAAATATTATATTACACATTTCTTGTACATATTTTTTTATAAAAAAAAAGAAACATATACTTAGGTCATTTTGTACATATTCTAAAATAACTTAAGTATATGTTTATCTCTTTTCCTAAAAAAAATTTGTAATATAATATTTATGTAATGTAACTCCATGTTGTAACACAGTCATTAAAAATTTCTGGGCTTAATAATACATAATTAATATCTTATCAGTTGACGGCTTGTCACATACAATCGGAAAAGAATAATTAGTTGTATTTTATGATACGAATTGCATTTTAGTTGAAAAATAAATATTTGGGTACAATATGTACCCAATATGACTTAAATACTTTCTTAAAATCTTTTTGCACTCATGTAAATATTTAGCAATGTCTTAAACTTTTTTAATGTTCAGATATATTTTCTTTTTTGAATATGACCATCAGTTTTCAATTTTAAACTCAGCAAAAATTAGAAAAAATTACAAAGCCTAGGTAGACTATATAAGATTCATTATTTTATTTAATAAATTTACTTTTGCAAAATATTTAATTATTATAAAGAATAATTTTATTTCTAATTAGTTGCGACTTTACGTTGTAAATTTTTTTTTTAATCCCTGCAAAATTATCTATAATTGTTGTAATTTTACTTGTAATTTTTACAGTATCATACAACTACGAGTATATTATCTTTTAATATACACTTTTGAGTCATTCGTGTCCTGCGCATTTCTTTTTTTATTTATATACAACGATATTATATATAACAATTGCAATATAGCAATTTATATATAATTTATGTAAATATATAACTTTCTAAAAATGTCAAAATATTTATATGTAAAAATTGGATAATAATTTTTATACTCGTAAAAGTGATCGAAATTAATCCAGGACATGAAAGACCCATCGTGTGTAGTAAGGATGGCAAAAATTAAAATGTGTACTGAGAGTTATAGATAATTTATATAATATTATATATTATTATATATTTTATTATATATAATTATTATATTATACAATATAATAATTGAAGAATGACATTTCAAAATTCAATAAAATGAAAGCAATAATTCTTACTAATGTATTATATTTTTAACGAAATTCAAGGAAAATAAAACTTTAATTTCTTCTGAAAAAAATTGTATCAAGGTGACATATAGGAATTCTTATTTATATTATAAATAAGAATTCCTATATGTCACCTACAATTTTTTTCAGAAGAAATTAAAGTTTTATTTATAATATAAATATAAATTCCTTCGAAGTATGATTGCTATAATAATAATTAGTATTCAGCAGTCCGCATATGTAGTTAACTTTTGAGATTAATATATAAGCGTGTCGAGAGGCGATAACGAAGACGTACTAAAGCAAATATCTCGTATTACTTATTCATTTGAAACATAATATGTAGATACGTGACATTATAGATATATAGAATATAAGAATTATAAATCACTTACGACCGATATCAAGTCTTTAACTTGGAACTTCGAATCCAACAAATCGCTTTGCGTTATGGATTTGAATATACTTTACCTATTAGTTTTCCTGAATTAAGAACGCAGAATAAAACGTGAATGATGGAATTAAACAATTCAAAAGTAATAAAAAGTTGCAATACGTCAATTTTTTATTAAAAATATTGTATATATTGCGCGGATTTTGTGTAATATAAAGTTATTATAAATTAATAATTGCTTATCTCATAACACAATTGAAATATTTAATAATAAGATATAGATGAGTTGTATGTGTACATAACAAATCTAAGAAATAGAGCAAAAACCGTACAATAAAGCTTATTCATCGGAGAATATTAAAAATGTAACAAAAGATTATTTTATTTATTTCGTAACACACGTTATTTCGACAGACAATCGGCTTTGATGTTTATTTTGCCGAGGCAGACAAGCGGGTGGCATGTCATGTTTACGCGCGGAAACCACGCAGTCATTCGCATCCCAAAGTTCGTACGGACAGGCAGTCGCTTTCGCTATCTCTACATTTCTTTTTGGAATGAGATCGCGACAAGTTGCTAAATAATACGAATCGTCGTACTTTATGATTGCTCTGCAGAATATACGATTACTAGCTCTCGCATGGTTTACTTATTCATAAATGAATTGAGATAACAATCATGTATTACCGAACGGATATTTCGTATGGTTCATTCATTTGGATTCAAAACGTGATAAAAAACAGGATTTATAATTATTTCGCGATAATTACGAACAATAATTATTTTTATTTAACATAAAATTTTTCTTCCGCTTGCGTATAAATATATAACTCTCGATTATACTTCGAACGGTATTACATGAATCACCAAAAAACAATGTTAATAACCCTTATACTAATAAACAGTTCATGCGATTTCTACTTTTACAATTAACAATACAGTTTATGTAATTAATAATTTAATTAATTTCTCTCTTGTTTCCGTGCATCTTGTTTCCGTGCATAACATAATCCGTATAAAAAGTTGAGCGCAACATTGGTATTATTTGTCGGTAATATAAAAGGAACCTTTATCTTTTTTTAGTACTCAATTCATTCGATTGACCCTATCATATTTCACAATATAGAGATTCAACTCTTCTATATATATCTGCTCTTCATTTATTTCACAGTGACGAATTGATATGTATTTGATATTAATTTTTAAAAATTATTCGATAACTGCCTAATAATATAGACAATTTAGATATAATAAAATAACTTAATAGACCAAAAAAAAAATAAAAAAAAAATAAAAACAATAAAATCAAGTAATCAAATGCCTAATGAGAGCCGCTGGGTGTACATGTGTTTATATGTAAGCGAACAATAGAATTGATAATTTTTATGAACAATCTAGCTTTGTGTCTGTATCATTTAACCTGGTAATTATTATATAATAATAACAAGGCAAATTCAAGGATCGTAATAATCTATGTTTGATATTTAATTCAATTATAATGAAAATATGCTAGGACAACGAAATCTCTAGGCATTTGATTATTCAATTTAGATAATTGTATATTAAATTTTTCAGATGATATTTTCACTCTTACGGTTATGATCTTGGCGTGATGGGAGGGCTCAGTATCCCGAGGATATATATGGAAAGAATGATTTTTTTTAAGTCTAGAAATATTTAGATCTATGTAAATTATATATATCTAGCTAAATTTTTAGATATTTGAATAAAATCATTTTTTTTCATATAAAAATCCAACGAGAAAACTAACCCTCGTCCTCGATTTAATTCAAAGTGAACGACTCGCAGCCATTTATCACACACGCGTTTGCTTCGGGAGTAACGTTGAAATTATTGAACTAATAGACTTTTCACAAAACCTATTCCATTCCATGGAATTCTAATTCGACGATGGAATCATATCTTCGATGTTTGGACAATAAGCGGAAACTCTCATTGAAACGTTACTGCATGAGGTCTGTCCACCACGGTCATTGTAACTCTCACGCCAAGTACTCCGACTACGTAATGTCACGCACTCCGCAATGGTGCAGTGTTCGCGGTTTAGTAACTACTGTTACTGTCGGCTAATTGAGAATACGCTCTGTCTGTCGGTAAATGGTTCAGTCTTTAGCGATAGGAAGCAATAGATTGACTCGGATTCGTCTCTGGGTCGCCCAAAAAGTTGTATTACTCCGATCAGGACTCATTTTTCTGTCTTATCTACCAGCGTCTCAATCGCGTTTAATCTAACTTGGTCAACGCCTAGATGTTAGTTTTCCGCTCGTGACGAAGGGTTCGATCCCATTTCCTAGATTATCTAGATTGTTAGACTCAGCAATGGGTATCAACTTTTCTTTTATTAGAGATACTTGTCACGTCTACCAGCCTCTTCGAATCGCTCGTGATACAGTACTTGCCTCACTAGAATTAGTAGTTAGGATGTATGCTTGAGTCAATTTTAAACATGATTTTTGCACATAAACCAAAAGTGATGGACTCGATACGATCGATTTCGTCTTCTTTCATATGGGACTCAACTCTTGTTCGGCACTCATCATTGTGTTTCGCATATATTCGTTGACGTGTGGTGTTGATTCCACTGACCGAAATAGAAATCCTATTATAGGTTTTGTAAATGTGAAATACCGCGTGTGTGTCGCGCGAAAGACTTTTATAAATAATTAGTCATCGCGCGATTATAGTGTATTATTCGTGAGTGTTTTACGCGAATGTCCTGTGTGCCAATCCATATCTGAGAGGAGAAAAATATCCAAGAAATTCATGAATGAATTTCATAATTATCTTTAATTTTTAGATAATATTGTGAAATCGAGCCTGAGAGAAGCATCGGCCACCGGCGGAGCAACCTTGCGTTAATATTAATTTTTACTTACATAAAATCAATATCTTTTTTCTATTTATTCTTGAATCGTTTTATTTTACAATAATTAAAAATAATAATTAGAAAAAAAGAATGACTTTAAAATTATTTTGAAATTTTATAAAAATTTTTAATATCTTTTTTAGAAAATGTTTAATTATTTTTATAAATATTTAACTGACTGTGAATAATGAATTACAAAATTCGATGCTTATAAAAATTATATTTTAAAAATTATATAATTATTTCTAAGAAAACTTTATGTTTAGTAAACATTTTTTTAAATATTGACTGCTCTTTCTGCTCTGTTATAATTTAGATTATATATCTTTTTATTACAGATCGTCGTAGTGACATTGCACATGTAACTCTGTTGTTGCACATCGGGTTGGTGAGTGATGAATTAATATTTTTATTGAGGTAACGGATGTGTGATAATTTCATTAATATACCATATACCTAGATGCATATATGCATCAATTTAATAACGACATACAGATAAATATGTGCATAGCCTTCCATATATCCGTTGCATTAAAATGGATAAGTTAGAATCAGTGACGGATTAACGCATAGGCAAACAAGGCACTTGTCTAAAACGATAAATTTGAGAGAGCGACAAATGTTTCAAGACAAAAAATTTTTACACAGTTGAGATAAATTTTTCATTTGTTAATCTAACATTTTTGCACGAGTTACACCAAGCATATTTTATCAGAAACGATATTTTAAAAATAGTCAAAAATGTATTATATTTGTATTACTTATTAAGTAATATTGATGTTTTATCAGTTAATGCGGGGATATAAATCATTTTTTAAAATCGTTTTCCCTTTTATCAAATTTATAAATTAATGAAGCCACCTGGAGGCGCGGGCGGCTAGACATTTGTGCTTAAGGGCGGCAAAGTGCTTAATCCGTCACTGGTTGCAACAGATTAGGATAAACTTAATCCTAGTTTCTGTTTCTTTACTACTGAATATATTGTGCATATGAGTTTAATTTTTGTGCATACGAAGATCCATTCGAATGTACGTATTGTATACAACAGCAGAATCTTTCGGAAAATTGCGATATTATAAGGATATGAATATCATAAGGATATAATAGAATATTATTTATTAATAATTATATTGATCGTTTAATAATATTGTTTGGTCAATATAAGAATCCAATACATAAAAATTTATTGAATTTTCTTATTTATTACTTACAAATATATTTCATGATTTTAGTTATTATTACCATATAAATAGTAAATTAAATTTAAAAAATGGTTATACTTATTATAATTGCGGTTACATTTATTAAACAATAAATAATAAGCTTATCATATTTACCATTTACATCTTTTTGTTTTACTATATCAATATTCAAAATTATCAAAATTCGTAGTACAATTTTTTTATGTTTGAAAAAACTACACTTATGCTTATTATCCCTATTGTTATTATCAGTAACATTATAGCAATAGTAAACATAAAAATGGAGTTTCTAAGCATAATTATTTTACAGTGCAATTATAGTCACAAGTATCAAACACTTTTCTCTTATCTATCTTATTCGAAATAAGATTTAATAAATAATAATCTTTATAATAAGTAATCTTATTAATTGAATAAATAATTTTATTCGGAATAAAATTTTATCCTGGAATATTTGGGAATAAGTTATTCCTAAAAATTCGAAAACGGTCGCAATTTAAATCTAATTAATTGCGTTTCTAATTTTGGGTAATTATGATCGAAAATATAAATAAATTTAGATAAAAAAAATACTAGTAGGTAAGAACAACTAAATCAAAATTGGATAAATAGGAAGCAAATAAGGATACGGGTAGGGGATATATAGATAAAAATCGAGCAGGCAAAAAATAAGTAAGGATACGGATTTGATGGGAATATGGTGGTATAATTTTCGATATTAAAAAAATTAATTAAGTTTGTAATTTTAAGTTTGTGATTTTAAAAACAATGAAGTAAGAATTCAGATAGATAGGGATATGATTAAATAAGGAGAGGGGAACATGACTCAATAATGGAAAAAAATTTATTTTTAAATGTATAAGAAATTAAAATTTATTTCTAATTAACGGGTATGAAATGATATGAAAATTTATTTTCGTAGGAAAATACAAGATTAGGAATTATATGATAAATTATTTTATCATAGTAATTGTTTGTTAATATTACATAAAATTGTATGAACTTAATGTTTTATATTTGTGAATCGAAATGCGCACAATAACACAAAATTTCTTGAATTATAATATTATTATATACATATATATTTTTTAAATATTTTATTTATATTCTTGGAAAATTTAACTTTTAATATTAAAAAAATCACTAATAAAATTGGGAATTATTTGAAAAGTTTACGTTTAAAGTTATAAATCTAAAATTAATAATAAATATATAATTGTCACTTATATATTATACTAATAGAATAGCTGGTATAAGAATAATGAATATCATGTTATTATATACAATACATTTTGAACTATTTTATTTGTAATTTCGTTGAAAATATAAGATAATATTATGTATATTGTATTTTATTTATATTATTGTATTATAATTACATAATATTTATACATAATTATATTAAATGTTATATTGTATTGGTAATAATGTATATATTGCAGTTTATACAATTTATATGAGTATTTTATATATTATAATGTATTATTTTTGTACATTATACTATTTTAAATTGATGCAAATATTTGTCACATTTATTGAATTGAAAATTAATTGTAATCTCTTGTAATTTTGTAATGTAACATTTTGTAAAATAAATTGTAGAAAAATAATAAATAATAAAAATTTTTTAAATATTGTAAAATAGGATAACTTTGACCCAGTCGAAATAACTTTGGCTCAAAAATTTTTTTAATATATAGACAACATATACATCCAAAATCGAAACATAAAGTATTTTCAAATGTTTTTAATATGTTTTTTAAGTGTCTTATATTTAGATTTTGATAAATGTGTTGTTTGGATATTATTAAAATTTAGTCAAAATTTATCTTATTTTACGGTATGTAAATAAAAAAGGTCCGCTGATTGGAATCGACGGGAGTGGTGGAGAACCTTTAGAGATTAATCCAGTTTTATCGGAGATCTTGATTTAAAATTGAAAGTATTTACATAATATATGATCTAAATACGAGACGCGCCACTTGACGATCAAAGTTAAATGTTGAACTAATACATATATATAGATATATTCTTTAAATGCATTTATCTCAGAAATATGATTGCACATCGTTACTATCTTTCAACGCAATCCATCTGAAATATTAATAATCCCCCCGAATTTATTTCTAATCTTATTATTGAAAATATATATTTTATTGAGAAAGTTTTCATGTTTATTTATAACTTTTTTAATAGCAACTGTATCCGGTAAAAAACTGAACAATCTGAATTTATTCAATCTTTATGTAATTTAACGTAAAATATTATGAACGCATGAGTGATTAAATTGTTTTTCATGATTTTATACTTTATCAAATTTTTAAAAAATTTAATAAAATAGATTGTATAAAAAATAATAATAAATGAAAAAATAAAAACAAAGCCCACACAGAGCACACTTTATTAAGGGATATTCTTTTTTAAGATGTAGACCATCCTCTAATTATCTTTATATTGTTTACGTAAAGTTACTGCGATGATGAGATCACTGTACTACCATTCACACTATGATTGAGCAAAAAAATAATATTTAATATTTATATAATATAAATATAATTTTACACAAGCTGCGATCTTCGACAATCTAGCGTTACGAATATAGGTTTAAGAATCTCTCGCCTTCTACTCTAACGTTCGCGTTGATATTCCGTTTCGATGATATACGTTTTCCAACGGAAAGCCAACTACGCTTTATGTAAAATCGAAGTTCCGGAGAAACGTGTTGGTGTTGTTGGCACGGTAACCCCGTTTACATCGCCGAATTATTGCCAAGCTGGCGCACGATATCGCGGGCGTCAATTACACGACTACATCGATGAAATTAACGATTTCGGCCGTGTTGTACAATGTACCCGCCCGCCGTGTTCCTACACGCCCGGTCCATGTATATCCAAAAACTGCCGCTAAATCAATATGTGCGTTCCGCCAAGAGCAGCTTGTTTCGTGCAATATTTCATATTACTTTACAATCAAACGCTCTGCTTTGGTGAAATTACAAATATGGACATGAGATAAACTAAACAAAAAAATAATGCGACTTATTTCAATGCAATAATATGCAAAATTAAATTAAATTAACCTATAATTGTGAACATATGATATAATCACTTGTTTTTAATTTTTAAACAGCAATCAACATACAAGAGCAAAATTAATATAATCAATTAATATAAATTGTATAATCATCATATTCAAACATGTGTCTCAAAATTGAAATATATTAATGTATTTTAGAAAAATGAACGCAATCGAAGAAATAATCGTTCAATCATCAGTCTAGGAAAATATTTTGAAAGTAAATACAAAATCAGAAGAAACAAAAATGCAAACCACATACAATTCAAGGAAAATATGTCATGGAGGAACTTCGTGCGAAGTCATTTCTCTTATCGAAGAATTCGGTTTGTCGGCGCGTGCTTGAAGAATGAAACAGTCAATATGATGGAGAACGGTTCGCGAGAGAGATGCGGGGGAAAATCTTTTCGGAATCACCGCGATTCGGGAGTCATCGTTGGGATAGTGTAGCAGAATTCGGTTTCAGCGTGACATGTGCAGCAGAGAAAGAATGATGGTATAGCAGGAACCGACCAGCGGCATCGATAGTGGCGGTTACACCGTTTGATCGTAAAGCTGAAATCGAAGAATGCGCCGCTCTATCAGCAGTAAACTTTTGCGTACTACTTTCTTCGTATGAAATGCTCGAAAGGCTCGTTCCTGTACAGTGCCGCAGATTTTACTCCCTTCATGAATTTCCGGACAATTTAGACTCAATCTTTCTCTCTCTCTCTCTCTCTCTCTCTCTCTCTCTCTCTCTTTCTCTCATTTAAGAAAAATCTATTCTTTTATTTCAACGTTAATTATATATTTCAAACTTACTTATCCCGGTAATTCAAGCTTAAATTAAAATTCCGCTTAAATGAAATTCACTTAAAAGAAATGGGAAATAAAATAATGTTATCTAATTATTCAAGCTTAATGTATGGCACATTTTGTATATTTTTAATAATTAATATTTAATATTTTTATAATTTAAAAGGCAATCTAATGTCACATTTTGTCAAGTCTTCACTCGAGACTAGTTTACGAGTTTTAATACAGTCTGTACTAAACACATTCTGTATCTATACACATTCACGAGCGCATATATCTAATCGAACCGGAAGTTGACTGCCATTACCGAACAAGAATGTGGCCAAGAACGGTAGAAAGTGCAAAGAAAAGACGAAATGACGCACGGAGTATCGTATCATGAGGATGAACGAAGGAGAGAAAAGAGGAAGAGGGCAACGAGGCAGAAGAAGGCGATGGTTACTGATATTGGTAATCGATTTTTACGGAATCGTCCAACGGGGTTCATGTGTCCAGGTCGACGCGTTAACGACGACGCTTCATTACGCTTGCGGATGTTCATACCTTACGCCACTACCTAATTTATCGCCATAGCCACGTTTGTGCTTACGTTTTCTCTCTCTCTCTCTCTCTCTCTCTCTCTCTCTCTCTCTCTCTTTCTTTTTTTATCAGGCCCCCGATTGCTCGAAAACCAGCAACCGTGCTAAACACGAGAAACTTCTCCGTTGCCGACGGCATGTTCCCGTACACTGCTTTTTATTTTCTTCATCACCGATAATAGATGCCACGCCACCATGGTCGCCACCGCGCGAAAAATTCGGTGGGAAAAATATTTTGCTGCGTGTGTCCGCGAATGAGCGAAAAAAGGGGACACGAATAATCCAAGAGAAAGTTAAATTATTTCCGACGACCCGCGCGCGCGGTCCGACCCAGTTCCACAGTCTGACATTTTGCTAAAATAGCTACGCGTAAAAGAGGGTAACGTTCATAAATGTAGGACGTAATAGATTACAATGATGAGTGCAAACAGTACCTCATAAACATTAAATATCTTTTTATATCTTCATTCTTATGCATAAGTTTCATTTATTTAAACGCGAATATGGCAGATCAATGGAGTAACCAGATTTATATCAATAAAATTGAATTTGACGCAACCTAGAAATTTATAAATAATCTTTGAACGTGACATTTAGGACGCGTGCCACTTTCCGCGGTCTTTGTTGGATTGCATTTTAGGCTACATTTAGACTGTTCTTTACAGAAATCTTAAATTTTATCAAGGAGAGAGAGCTTGAATCGATTTTTTTTATAATAACTGTTATAATCTAGGAACGACTTTTCATAATTCATGTGTTATGTTCGTTTTTAATGTAGATTAACTTTAATCTCAGTTCAACTTATAGCAAATTCGGTTGAACGCACTGGTGCATATTAAGCTGTTGTATACAGATTTAATCTGAGTGTAAAAATAAAATGAAAATATTTCGGAACATAAAGAACATATTTTACCTAACAGCACAATAAAGTATATATTGAAGATTTCACTGTTTAACCCATTTCTATATTTATATTCTATATTTATATTCAGCATATATTTTTACAATCGATGAACGACGGTTTTATGCCCATTTTCACTAATGTAGATTAATCTTGGTTCAATTTTTTCTTCATCTTTTTCTAATTCTTAGGACTAAAAAAGGTAATGAGTAAGTTGAATCAAGATTAAAGTCAATCTACGTTCGTGAAAACTGAGTACTACCTAAATCTAAATCAGTAACATCAGTTCTAAGTATGCCACTCGTAATCAGTGAATGAAACGTGGAGTCCCTAATCCAACAAATCTCTTAGTGTATAAATTCAATATATATGTTATTAGAAATTAAAACTAACATGCAAATATCAGTATTTTAATTATATAATGCTCAAACTTTCTTCTTCAGTTGAATTTCACTGATTACTGAATGCTAAGTATGTTATTGAGTAATCAATAATTATCCACCGATTCAGATTTAGAAAATACATCTAATCGAATTCGCTATAAGTATTTTTCCTAGTTCTAAAAATTAAGAAAAAGGCGAAGAGAACCGAGATTAAAGTGAATCATTGATGAAAACGGATATTAGACATCGCCATCTGGTACAAAATCACTCGACTTGAAAAATGGGAAATCGTATCGTTGCCAATTTGAAGATACTCTTGCTCGACTTAGAAATTACGAATATGTTGGCCAAAACGGAAAGAATGCACGTGAAAATGTGGCAAAAAGGCAAAATATAAAATTGGCAATACCGGAACGAAACAATGCTAGCGCGGCCACCGTAAATTTCGTCGCGGTCTATATTCGGCGCGTGGGGTACAATCGAACGGTCGACATAATAACACTTGGACGCCAGTCGTAAATTTCGGGCCGATCGGCGGGGGTTAGCTACCCACGAGTTCGACCGCTATTGGTATTCTCTTTGGGTGCCACCCACCGCCGATCCAAGTATCGAGGGCCCGTCTCCTCGTTCATATACATACGTACCTATCACATCGGAAACGGCCATTCTTGTCTCTGATCCTTTCTGAGTTCAGCTTTCACGCGCACAGCTGCTCTTTTGTGCTTTATCTCTCCCCTTTCCTCCCCCCTCCCCCCTCCCCCCTCTCTCTCTCTCTCTCTCTCTCTCTCTCTTTCTCTTTCTCTCTGGCTTTGCGTTCTCTTTCGCGTTAATCGAGCATAAGTGCACGCCTAATCGCCTTAACGTCCGAATAATTTTGATCACGGAAACAGAATTTCCGCCCCGCAAGCGACATCGATTCTTCGAATTAACGACGATCGAGTACTGAAATAACACACCCGAGAGAGAAATTCATTCTCGTCAAGGACTAAAATTCATTGCGATTGCATGTCGGATTTTTTTAAAATGATAAAACAGACTTTCAGAAATGACGTATGACCTGAAATAGTAATAATAAAATTTAATTATAAGGAGGACGTTTTGTCATTGATTGATTTAATTATGTGATCGCATGTTTGAAGTTCCACAAATATCTCATTTCGCTGACTGCTACAATGCAGCTCATATTGCTCGGTAATCGTATTAATCATCGAAAACGGTTCTTTTTTCAAACGGTTGCTACAAATTTATGAGAAGGTGGCAAAGTTTCACAAACGACGCAGCGTGATCCACAACGGCATGCCGCCGGTATGCTATCGGTGAGGAATACGGTTTGGAAACTTTATGCAAGAAATTCGATCTCATCTCACCGCGACGCAACATCGATTCCATCGATCGCGACTGGTTGGCCAATGGATACTAAAGACATGAAGAAGAGGGAGGGGTGGAGAGGGGGGAGACGGAGGGGGGTAGGGAGAGGGAGAGAGCGAGATGACCGGAGAAGTCATTGGCAGCCCGAATCGTCTTCGGCTCTCGAAGACTTTAGACTCGCTCCGTTAGATAATGCGGTCGCCATCGTATCGGCCAGACTACCTAGCCAAGTTCTTGTTCCTTCCGTATATACTCCGGCGCCGGTGAAATTCCCAAAATTACCGGCATTACTGCGGACAAAGGCCGGAAATCCCGAGTTCCGATCCTAGAGCGCGTAAGGACCATCGCCTTCACCGAGCACTACGGCGGCGTCTCTTCATTAATTGTATTAATTGGTCCACTAAACCGCGATAAAAAGCGCTCTTATAATTCAACGCGGCATTTATAACAAAGCGCGTTCACTGAAAAATATCTCAATTTATTTCCTTTGTATTAATCTAATTTGTTATACTACAATAATTAATTGAAACTAATCTGCAGATAACTGATAATAACTAAAATATTACTTTTAATAATTAAAATAATAATAACTAAAATAATAATAATAAATTAAAATAATAATAATGAAAATATTACTTTTTATCTCGTTTATATATTTACATAGATTATTTCTTGCAAAGCTCCGATTATTACAAAGAAAAGATGTAAAAAAATTCTCTTCTCGTGTACAAACTGCAAAGCGTTAAAGACAATCCAGATATGATTTACCGACGCGTTTGGCAAATGGCACGGTCTTGTACTGCGCCGTGGCCCGAACTCACCTCGACCTTTCAACCTTTCCTAGATATATCGCCCCCAAATAAGATCATGACGTAGTCGAGAGCACCAGAAATCGATTCTTCCACACCCGTTGACTGCGAGTCTCCTCCGACTTTTCTCACCCCGCGTACGCGCTAACAAAATTGACCTGTCGCTACAAATTTTACGATGTTCCAAAAGCTCACAGAATCGTATCGCTTTCCCCGTGAACTCGCGAAATTATTTCGATACTCGTTCATAAATACGCTAGCGCGAGCAGCCTTAAGTGCAAGCTATTACAAAAGAGAAATAGGGAACATTGTGGATTGTAGAAAATACATGGCAACACGAAATACTGAAATTCAAGAATATCGTGATCTTGATCTTCTTTCTCTAGAAAAGTACTAATATTATTGAGGATAAAACTCTTAAAATTTACTTACAGTTTAATTTGCCTTTATATCGAGAGATTTATATAGATACACGATTTAATTTTACTCATGACACGAACCTTTTTGCTCGCATTCCCTCGCCATCAACGAAAGCGCATACGTCGGTACGCTCTCACAATATTCGCATATTCCACAACGCGTCGCATTATAACCAGGCATTCCCGAAACCTTATGAATTACGCCGGGCGTATAAATATAAAATAACGTGAGATATATATACGGCGAAAGCGCGCACGACGTTAGGGGCGTAAGTCTGACGTAATGATACATCACCGTAATGAAACCGCCATGCGGTAACCCCCTCATCCCTCTCTCTTCACTACTCGTTCAACCCCCTCGCGCACGTATGTGGTACCAGTCTGGACCTCCCTCTTCAACACCTTCACCTCTTCGCTCTTTCATTCTCTCTTTTTCCATCTCTCTCTCTCTCTCTCTCTCTCTCTCTCTCTCTCTCTCTCCCCCTCTCTCTCTCGCCATCCGCGAATGCCATTGCAAGCGTTCACGTTCGTGCCACGTCTTATAAATCATGGTTTACCTTTGTTCCTGGGAGCGGTGCCTCGAGGAATACGCGGACCAATCGGATTCACCCGGTCGTCCGGATGCACGGTAGAAATCCCATTTGCCGGAACCACACACGATTCCACGACATTATCGATGATCGAATAGTAAACGGAGTGACACAAGACCCCGAATTGTCTTCCGAAGCGACGACGTGTGTCGTCTGTCGCGGCGGTAGGCAAATTCAGTGAAATAGGATGTGGCGGATAGGGATTAAGGGATCGATCGAGCAGCGCGTTTTCGCGTGTCAGAAAAGTGTTTCAGAGATACGATCGCTTGAAGCAAGAAAATGTCAGACACTTAATAATTACTGTTAGTATTAAGATCTTATTTAAACATAATTAATCTGCGATATAATCTGTGAATCCCACACAGATAAAAAGATATTCCCTTTTGAGAACGGCAAGAAGGTCGTAAGAAACTTTTGGCGAAATGCATACATCTCTCTCTTTCACTTTTGTAAAATTTTTGATTGAAAGCTGCATTTCTCAAACACCTTATAAGCGGAAATTATGGTGGTTGATTCATGACATCCCATAGACTACTCATGAAGACAGTTTTATCTTCACCAATATCGCGGCAAAGTCAACGAACAACCAGCTATCAGTCTAGACCACTTACGATGGAACTTAGCAAAGATGATGCTGCCGAAACCGAGAAGAGGAAGGGTGACTCGAGCTTAGATGATCGCTGCCATAATGGGACCTCAGTGCGTCGTTAAGAGATGACACTGAGTATAGCCATCTTTGCGCACGTACATCGACAGGTGTGTCTCTTCCTACACACTCTCTTACCATAAATTCTAATATTCTTAGCTCTTATCGATGCATATTGAAATGCTATCTCGTTGTTTGAATTTTTGCAATAGATTTCAATCCATTCTATCTTTCTCTTCTATCTTTTTTATTTTTCTCAATGTAAAAGTTGCGATATAGAATACGATTTGATGCTAGATCTTATTTCTTAACATTATCTTTCTGTTGTTCTTCCACAATGAATTTTTCATAGCATCTCTGTTAGTATTGTGTGTTCTTTAAGTATCAATGCCATTAATAATTTGTTCCAATTGTCGTTGACACTTCTATCATATTCCGCGAACGACAAGCCGTAAGACGTATATGGTATAAGAGACTGACAAGAATTAGTTTCTCAACTTTGTTATACGAGAATTTCGGGCAAATGCGAGAGGTCATAAGGGAACGAGCGTGCAGGGAGAACGAATCGCGGACGCGTGATGGAGGAGGGGGAAAATCGAGGGGGAACGCGAGAAGGGAGGCCCTGGGGGCCGGGATTCATGCATATGCCACAATCTCATTTGACTACATAATCGTATTCCGACCCCGGCGGGATCATCCATGTCAACAAGTTACATATTTTTTTTCCATTCCCCATCCCCATGTACCTTTTTTTTTTGTACGACTGGCCGCGCCACTTTTGGTCCTATTGTCGCGATTTTGCCGTCGTCGCTAATTCGCGACGATTGTTTGATCCCTTGTCTCGTTTTCCCTTTGCGCGCCGAGATACACGAGATACAAGCTTGGTAGCTCGTTTCGGGATAATCCTTTCGCGGACTCCGGAACGGGCGAAAGTTTGTGAAGTCTTTAGATAGGGTGTGGGGGGGACGAACGAACTACGCGCTGAAATTCTTAATACAGCGGGGAAAATGGAGGATAAATGCGCGGGTGCATTAATGGCTCGCTCGTAGTGTTTCATTTTGGTCATTGAATTTTCGAGAGAATTTCTTGTATTACACATTAAAGCTACATTTATATTATTATATTTGAACAAATTTTATTAGTCAGATTAAATTATTAACTAACTTAATTAATACTGGAAAAACAATGAAGGGACAAGTTGTTGAAGAGTTTATACATATATCAAGATGAAAAAAGAAGATATTGTATAAATATACGATATAAACATTATATAAAAATTATATATTTTGAAAATCTCTCTCATTAGAAATTTAAAAAAATGTAAGTGAAATATTTCTCTTCGTTGTAAGTAAACAGAATACGAAAGGAAAAAACTAGCAGTGATAAATACACGCTACTTCACGCATAAATCACGCATAAAGAATAAAACTATAACAGCCGAGAGTTAAATTGAAGTTCGTGAATTCTTCGAGCACTGGAACAGCAATGTATAAATCGCATAAATAACGCTTATTTGAGTAATCGCGCAGGTTGCATTGAGGAGAATAGTTTCCGAAGAATTATAGAAATGTCATCTTGTACGCTTCACGCAATCTTGAATAAATCAGGACCAAGTGATGATTGGATAACGACGCGCGTTTGCCAATGGATGAAAAAAATTCATGACTTTTTGATCTGCGAGAAATTTAACTTATCGATTTTTTTTTTAACCAATGCCAACCTTTCGGGACGGATCCATATATTGTACAGCCGTCCTCGGCGCTCACTCGTATGATGAAAATGGCGAGTCTGAGATCAAAACGTAGCTCTCCAGTTATACAGCGCGTTAAGGGTGGTAGGAGACGCTTGAATAATATACATGGCCCGTCCGACAGCCCGAGCTTGAAGCTTCGAAGTCTCCTCTAACCTAATCCGGAAACGGATCCAGGAACGAGGTCATTCTCGCTCCGGACACGGCTTTGATTTCGTTACTTCAAATTCTCGTCATCCTCTTCGCCGTAGTAGGTACTCTTTCAGTTTTGTTCGTTAACTCAGTTGTGTCTTCCTGCTTTGACAGAACAGAGTTACTTCGCGCCCTTCATTTCTTTCTTCCTTCCTTTGCGGAATACCTCTAAAAACATACAAACTTTCTCTCTTTTTTTTCTCTTTCTTTCTCTAGGATTTCTCTTAAAAATATAACGGTGTTTTAAACCGAAGGTGATTAACAATTCGAAACCGAAAGAGGTAAAAGCACGATGGTATCGACAACTATTCGGTGCGAACGTAATTTGGAGAGACAGTAGAAGACTCCATTACTTAAGATATTATTAGATCGTTGTTGGGTGTCGTCCGGGAGATTCCAATATATAAGCAGTTTACACCGCAGGATTGCTGGTTCAGATTCCATTTGTTCCGGCTGTCATCCCATGACGCATGTCCCATCCATCCACCGAGAGCTCCGTTCTCCCCCTTTCCATAACGTATTACAACCCTTTATATATTACTCTGTCGCATTCGCGTATCTTCTGCGTCTACGAGTAGTCGCAATACGCGATCGGTTTAGATACTCCCTTGACAAAAGTATCCATTGATATTTCTATTTTTTAAACACGTACATACATTATATTATACGCTTTATATGTATAACTGATGTGTGTAATAATTAAACGCTCCATTCGATTAATTCTCTTTCTGAATTTAACTTTTTATAACACAATTCTTTTAACATATTAACAATTAGAAAATTTTAGATGTAGAACATAATAATAACAATAATAATAACAATAATAATAACAATAATAATAATAATAATAATAATGGAGTAGAATTTAATTAGAGAAGATCGTATAAGCAAAAATCTCATTTGGAATTTGTTAAAAATTTTATATCAAAAGAAATAATGATTTTCTGGCTGTGATATCACATTCACCGAGTTTGGCAGACTTTCAGAATATTTGGTATTATCAACGGCCACGAAAGGCTGTATATTTGGTACAATTTACAAGCTCCTCCTGTCTAGGATAGACAGTGTAAATAACTTTTCGACAAGTTCTCGAGTAAGCACTGTGATGTCGTGAAATTTTGAAGATACTCGATTGGTGCACAGCTATGTGACCCACCCGAACATCCCTCGTAACATAAACAAGGATTGCATTTCTCTGCCCGAGGCTCTACGGTAGGAAACGAAGGAGGGATTTCATAATGAATTTACTGCTCGAATACGCTCGGTAAATACAATTACTTAACCCCGCCATTGTGATATCCGATTCGAGATATAGATATTATTAAAATATAGATAAATCGGTATTATTAGACGTCGCGTATCGATCCTATCCAATTGACTTTAATAACAGTAGGTATGTCGTAATAAGTTTCTTAATCCAATTACCGCATAACGAAGATATTAATATTTGGCAGAATCGGACTGCTCCTTAAAAGTGTGTAAGTACGCATATATGTCTCCATTTTTATTGAAATAAAACGTATAAATGATATAATGCATAAATGATAATGCGTAAAAAAATATTCTATTGTAAAAAGAGAATCGAAACACACGAAGCACGGCGGTCGATAAATACAACCGTGATAGTTCATCGTCCTTATGGAGTTAAAGTCCGAGCAAACGCAGCAGGGCGAAAAGGAGCGCTCCACTTATCTCACAATCACTTAGAAAGCAATCCTCCACGTCCCTCTCCCCTCTCCTAGCCATCGTTCCTAGCAAGATTGCATATCTTCACGGAGCAGCATTTTCGAGCAAATCCCTCGGCGGTGACGTTAATAACGACCGTGCAACGTGTACGTATGGTTTTTCCAGCTCTCGCTTTACTCGATTCCCTTTCTCTTTCTCTTTGTTTCTCTTTCTTCCTTCTCATCGTTCTACAATCCTATCCTTCTTTCTCACGTCGTCCTTCATGGTATACGCCGCATATCAGAACGTGAGTGCGCCACGGCCACGTAGCTAATTATCCCCAAGAGCGCACGACCTGGAAGGTGATCTATTCGCGGCGAGGAGTTTCCATGAGCAAAAGAGCCGCCATTCGGCGTGCGAGAAAAGAGGAGAGGGAGAGAGAGAGAGAGAGAGAGAGAGAGACTCGAAAAGGACCGGGAGATATCCGTTTTCGAGGAATGCAAATGAGAGAACGAACGAGCGAAGTAAGGACGGGAAGGAGGAAGGAAGTTCTCTCTTCTCTCGGAGGGGAGTTAAGGCCGTCGCCCTTCTTCCCCCGTCAACGACGGGGGCCCCGAGGGGAGGAATGAGAGATGTAAGGTAATTAAAGCGAACGTGCACCACCTTGTAGGAGATTTAAAAGCTCGTAACTTTTTATGATTTACATTCCTTTCATTTAGTCGCGCTTACCTACAGATAGACTCCATCGCGCCATTTCTTCGCACCCTCCTTTTACCACCCCCTCCCTTCCACGAGTCACCGCTTTTCTCGGGCTCGGCAGGCCTCTTCCTCTCTCCTTCATTTCTCTATGCTTCTCTCTCTCTCTCTCTCTCTCTCTCTCTCTCTCTGTCTTGCGTTTTCTAGTTTCTTTCTCTACCTCGTGTCGTCTGTGCTTCTCTTTCCTTCTCTCGCGTTCCGCCTCTGCAATCTCGAGATTGCGCGCGACAACTTTGCCACACGCTGCGGAACATAAGTTCCCAACTTGGGACCTTCCCCGCCACGTCCCTCCCTCGCGTTCCTGTCTCCTTCCCTCCCTGCTTCCTCCTCCTCCCCCTCGCTATCCCCATATACCAACGCCAGAGACTCGATTAAGCTTCCACGAGATCGAGATTAATCGAATACCTCCGTGCCTTATGTCCGATCAGCTTCCAGCCAATAATTAATATTCAGTGTCATCCTTCCGTGTGCTGGAACGCCGATTCACGCCGGAAGGTAACCCCTTTATAGTTACTATCTTCGAAAGTACCGTGGCACTTTTCGATTGCGAGTGATTTCCATTAGTTTGAATAATTTACCTATGGAAACTATCTTTAGAAAAGAGACGTGTCGTACGTTTTACAAATTAGCACCCAGTGAAGAATATAGATATGCAGTTTGAAAGAAAGGATGTAACAATACGTTTTTTAATCGAATACAAAGTCTGATTTTTCTTAGAGAAAATCTCACAAGGTAGATATCTATTTAATTAAATATTTAATAAATTAAGACGTAAAAAAAAAGAGAGTCCGTTGCTTATTTACATGCTATTAAAAATTGTTCCGCTTGACAATTTTATTGAATTATCAATTTTTATTAAATTTCCGGTCAGAGTTCAATTCAGAAATATTTGAGGATATTTTCGATTTACATTTAAATGAACTTTATCTACTCAAATTAAGCGTGAAATATACTGAGTACTAATAAATAATAAATTAACTAGCGAAAAAAAATCTAATTCACTCAGCACTTTGCTATTTAACACTTTCATGTACATTGGAAAAAGCGAAGTAAAAGAAGTATCAGCTTATCTCATTTAGCCTTTGCAAACCTTAATATATTTCATTTATATACTTCTACTTACTTCAACAAGGATCGTTGATCTTACTTAATTTGGTTTTCGAGAAGCTTCCTAGTCTTAAGTCTACTCTACATGGCAAAGCCACTCGTAATAAGGTAGATTTCTGATACGTGGCACGCATACACACGAGAAGAGTCTTGAGATCTCTTTGAATCAGTGGAGAAGCGCTTCGAAGTTTCATATAAACAACGTCTTGCGTACGTTCAATACACATTTCAAACTGTTTAATCATGGAATCAGGGACCCGACGTCGACGGCAGGCAAAGTTTGTCAACGTGACGATTAGTCACTCTATCTCTCTTTCCGCCAATACCCCCTTGTATGTGGCGGAGGGTCGCAACTTCGATGGGGCCGTCGCATTGATGATTTTACGGTTCTCGTCCCCGATAACCACGAGATTAATTCGCAAGCGCGTCGACGCCGACTCGGAACTCATCTCGGCGATCGTGTCGAGTTCTATCGCGTCGTACACACGCACATACATGAACGCGTGCATAATAAACTGACACGGAGAAATTAAGCAGAGAGCAAGTGCGCATTCTGAATTACCTCATCGAACTACCTTTTGTAGCGGTAGACAACATTAGAGGAGGAAGAGATAGGAGGAGACAGATAGACAAAGAAGAGGGGAACACACAGAGGAAGGTGGATGGAGAGACAGATACATCTGCTCAAAGACAATGGATACATTAGGAATGCTCTCTGAACACACAGTTTGCGCACAGTTATCGATTAACTGGAGCATACTGCATCGACAATAACCCGATTCGAAATGGCGCGGGAGGATATGTGCTTCATCGGTGATTCACAGTAGCATCAACTGGCTCGAACGTAAACGATCCAGTCAACAAATTTAGCCACAAATGGACGACGACGTTACTTAGCTAGTTAATCATTCACAGTTTACTTCTAAAACATTCGCCGCGCCGCAGCACGTGTCGTTGTTTGAAACTCCTATCCAATTAGATGAGTGTAAGAAACGAGATACAAGAAATGGGATTTAATGTGAGAATTGCAAGGAGGAGGAAGCTTATATTTTCAAATTAAATGTGATTGAGGAATTCGGCTGCGTTCAGCAGAAAAAGCAGTTTTGTACTACTGTCGTAAAATTCTTTAATATAACTGGCTCTATACTTGCTCTTAGTTCTTCAATTGCGCTACATTCCAAAACGTTCTCTCCGAGGAAAATTTTACTCGATACAATATAATATACGTTACGTGCACTATATATTTCGAGTAAAATTTTCCTCGGAGAGAACGTTTCGGAATGTAGCCTAGATCAATTGTAAATGTATTAATCAATTCTATTTAAAAAAAAAAGCAGCTTTACAACTGTTGTTAAATTTTTTTAATACGTTTGATCCTGCTCTTAGTTTCTCTGGATCTAAATGTATGATCTAAATAAATCACTCATTAAAGAATCCTACAACAGTTGTAAGGCTGCTTTTTCTGCTGAACGCAGCCAACGATTAAGCTCGGCAGGAAAAGTAGCTTCGCAACTGTTGTAAAATTCTTTAATTGGTCTTGCCCTTAGTTTCTCTTCATTGGATCTAAATGTACGATCATATTCAAGAATTTGATAACAGTTGTAAAGCTGCTTTTTCTACTGAACGCAGCCACATTGCTACATCCAGTTTTACAAAAATCGCCGATCGGTGATGGATAAAAAGACATATGAACGAAGAGAACTATCAATCGATTCGCGGAGAGCCGCTCTGACGGTCCTTTTCCTTTCCCTCGTCATTAAAATATGCGTCGACGGCTACGAGAACGAGCGGACGTATCACCGATCGCTGCGGACGGCTTTTCCAATTTCCCACGAATCACCCGTGTCTGCAAAGATTTACGTGCCACCGCGATACGTATTACCGTAAATTCGAAAGGACGTGCCGGGATGGTAAAGAATCGGTTGTCCGTCCAACGCGAGCGTACACGCGCGCGGGAATATTGCGCGACCGCGGTGTATCTTGGTGTGACTTATGGATATACCTATTGAAAAATTGAAAATTCTTCGATCGAAGTCTCCCGCATGGAACGCGCGTATAATTGATTCGCTGGAGAATTCACGTGTGCAATCCGCGCGGGATTCCCTATTTTCAACCATTCTCTCGATAACGACTCTAATTTTAGTATGTCACCGCGAACGTGACATACAACGTTTCTGCAAAACGAGGTTTCAGGTCAATTTGTAGATCAATATAGATTTTCAGCGCGTCAATTTCATTAGCGAGAGGGTAAGGCGTGTCGCGTCATCGATATACGGCAAACTTCCTCTAAGGGGAAGACAGAAGGGGAAGCGAGAAAAACAATTCGGCTCCATTCCATCTTTATTGGAGCTTATCTACGAACGTTTATCAGCCGTCCACCTTCTAATTCGATTGGATGGAGCCGAACGCAAACTGAAAAAACGAAATGATTATTGGTAAGAGCATTGGATGATAAATAAGAAAGTCTATATTTTTTTTTATTTTCGCATGCTATCGATGTCTTCAGGACATTCAACGACCTACCTACGTACAATAATGAATGATGAACATTTCGTTTTACCTTCGGGAAGTAAAAAATTCATTTGCGGAATAATATCATCTTCTCTCGTAGAGCGAAAGTTTATAAGTTCCGCCTAAAATTTATTAAATAATTCGTACACATATAGTATAAGTTCGCTCTCCGTCTAATTAAAGAGTACTTTCATCGTGAGTAAACTACGCAATATCACTTACGATAATGAAATGATAGAGTCATATTCCAGCTCTTGATATCACGTCGGTAAGCCTACATTAATTTTTTTTTCAGCGTAAAGAGCATCAGAGTAATTGCCGACAAGTTAAACATTGATATAATTCTGGCCTCACGTTACTCAGCCACACCAATTAATTTATAGCACCTGATGCAAGAGAGACGTAATTGTGTATTCGCCAGTAATCAGGATTATCCGCAAGTTAATCAATACTATACCAACGTCCACCTGATTACATCGCGTTTAATTCGCAAACTGATGTTACGAGATTCAGAGCGGCCGGCGGGAAAAATACTCGCACTCGTTTTCCCATTAAAGCGGCTATTGTTGTCACCTGTGATATGTGTCCCTTTAAATCCCGTCGCTTTGACAAGCTCTACAAGCGAACATATTTTTCTTCTCAATTATAAATATATACAGGTAAATTCAATTACCATCAATTACCGTGAGGAGAAATAATAGCCGTCGTTGAGCAAATAATCGATTTCATCGATTGTCCTACCACGGGTTGACATTCATTTAAATTGGAGTATTCGAGTGGGTCCGAGTGTTAATTGTTCGAGAACAATTTCGAGGGATCCTTTCCCAGTTGAGTTTCTATTTGCTGACCCCACCGATTCGTATAATCATCTTCTAGCCGGTTTGTACATAAGAGATCGAGGGTATACTATACCGAATCTTAAAGCATCCCTTATCCTTCTTCGGTGTAATCTCTGTCCCCCGCTTCGTTAGCTTCTGCCTCTCTCTCTCTCTATTCCTCTCTTTCCTTTCCGTCGACCTGTCAGCCGAGTTAAACGAGCAGCGAATTAATTAAACTTCTATTTACGTTATCGATGAATCAGCGATATTCCGCGAGGCGGCATGCGACCACGTCGCGTCGCATCGATGCGGCGGGAGCACCGATGTCGTAATAAATTTTCAAAAAGTTTCGTGTAGTACCGTCTCGTTTCGGATCTCCTATCATAAATCGTTATACCGGAGGAGACACAAGGGGTATATTTCCTTAAGTTTGAAAGAATCTAATGAGAGGTAATGGGAGTAGGAGATTGCAGTAGGAGTAACCGCACTTGAAAAGTTGAGAATGCAATAGTTTTTTAATAATCAGCAATTATAAAGTTATCCACTCTCCAACTTTCATTTTCATGCATTCAGCAATAAAGTAGTGGTACAATCATTGAGCATAGCGCTACTGAACACCACTGCTATAATTTACTTACCAATTAAAAATTTATAAAATTATCGCGTTTATTCTTATTTCAACTTTCCTAACTTGACGTTAAACTTCGTTAAATTTAATGGAACATCTATATAAAAGAGAAAGAATCGCTTTTCGAGAAAGTCGCGACTGGCGGACTTTAAAGACCGCTGCAGATAAGACGCCCCAGGGATTAACTCGCGATTAAATAAATACAGAAAAGATATGGTATACCGGTGGGAATAAATCTGCAATTACTAATCGATTTAAACATACACGAACAAACTGTATTTGAACTAAATTATCATATATCATTGTATAATCGCGCAGAAATTCGCAAGATCGTTTCGTTAACCAATGAACTTTGGCGAAATCAGATATCGCGTTATCGCTTTCAATCGGCGAGCGTGCGCACAATACCAAACTTCATCCGATCTATAAAACGGTATTGTTTTGAAACGCGACTCCAATAACTATCGGCTGCCAAAGAATTACTTGTTCACGCGAGCTCGCAGCGTGCTTGATTAACAAAGGAAATATTAGAAGTGGTATGCTTTCGAATATACCAACGCGCAAGAGAAGCGAACGAGCGTGAGGGGATAAAATGAACGAGAGATGCATCGCGGGAAGAGGTCCTCGAGAAAATCGATGTTAAATGAATTCTCTCGGTGGCCTTTGTACCGCACTCGAAAGCAAAGTTTTCGTACAGAAGGCCTCCGTTGTGTTGCGCGCGAACGAGTAAAACAGGACGAAATACGAGCTCGACTGAAGCAAAGCATCACTTAAATAATCTAATTAAACGGAGGGAAGTGCTGTGAGTGCCGCGTAAAATCCTCGCGACTTCGAATGTACATTTCCTTTCTATCTCTCCGCGAATGACCTTGATTCTTATCCGAAGTATCTTTTTCCCGGTGCCGATTCTCTGTCAACAGAGACACTTTTGCTCCGAGAATGCATTTTAATATGGCTGCCATAAAATAATAGAAATAGCTATTAATCATGCGGAAAGAACAGTTTTGCTAAAGTATCGACGAAAGCTATAGATTTGAAAATAATTTTGTTAAACCAAAATAATTATGAAGAACACTCGAAAACGTCAAGATTTTTTTGGCAACATTACTCTTCATGCTTAAGCGCTTAAATAATTATTTTGATAGCTCAACAAAATTATTTTCCAATCCAAATCTAACTTTAACTTTTAAATATTTCAGCGAAACCGTTCTTTCCATGCACGAATGAGAGTATAAAAAGAAAAGCGAGTGCTCTTCGTTGATCATCTTGAGACGTCTGTTGAACATGTCCGATTATATATGTATATTCTATTAGAGCAATGATCAAATATTTCTATTCTTTCATTCGAAGAGAATCATGATTACGATAGGAAAATCGAATGTGTTCAGCAAATGGGTAGCATCGTGATCACGGTACAGAAGTTACAATCGGCCGGATGTAGTATCTTGCATTAGATGGCCGATAGAAACGGTCGGTTTACGAGGAGTTTTTTGTGCGCGTTCGATAATTGACCGAATACAGGGTGATTTGAAAGCGAACGAGCGAGCGTTCGTTTGCATTCGCGTTTCGATACTGCCGTGCGTGAGCCCAGGGCGCTCATTTGTATGCACATTTGCTTAAAAGTATCGCCTCTAGATATTTGCCGCGCGCCAGACCTAGCACGCGGTGCAATGCGCTACGGTGAATTTAATATTGAAAACATTCGATCGATCCGTCGTGGATCGACGCCGCCAGATAGCCAATAACAGCAATCGCTACCATACAGCTGCTAAATAGCATTCCCCGATGCCGGAAGCTGTCGGCGAGGTGCATCTGCTCCGAGATTTACTTACTTCGAACTCACTTCAACCGTGCAAAAGAAATTAATGGACTTTCGTCCGCACGCAATGTGTTATTATATATATTTTATAAAATATTTATTATTAAAATGTATAGATAAAATATCAAAGAGAGGAAGAGAGAGAGAGAGAGAAAAAGTGCTTGCTAAGATTCCCCATATTTTTTCTTATTTTCACCAATTAGATTATAACTTTCATCTTGATTGTGAAAACTGAAACCCTTCAGCTTTCTAAGAATTAGAAAAAGATGAAGAGTAAATTGAAGATTAAAGTTAATCTCATTCTTGGAAACGAGCATTATTCATGGATTCTTCGATCAAGAGTTAATTTTTTGTTTAGAAAAATGCGAAACGCTATTTTTCAATAAGTAAACGAATATATCTCTATTTTACACACGAAAAATATAAGAAAAATTGTAGAAAGCACCCCCCATGTGTACCAGCAATATATCGATATAAGTATGAAAATCTGGAAATCATCCGGAAGGAAATCATTACATACGTATGCGAAGAGCTCGCCTCGCCACGCTATGACCTGTAATAACATACCGGCGTCGGTGAAATCTCGGTACGGATCACGAGCGTCGCAGGATTCGACGCACACGTGGTCTCTGACACGCCGCGTCGCGTCACGCCGCAGCGGAGTGTGCGGCGAGCAAACCACCGAATGGTCGTTCTGTCCGGCTAATTTACTTTTTGTATTTCCGGTTTAAATTGACCGACCGTGCCCGATAGCCGCACGCTTCCCTTCCCGCACGGCCACCCTCTATCCACCAGTCGGATATCCTGCGCTCTCCATTCGCGACCACCGAAGCTTCACTAACCGTGAATGCCAATCTCCTCGTCCACCGCGAGGTGATTCCGTCTTTTTTCCTTTTTTCTCCCTCTTTTTTTCACTTTTTTCTTGTTTTTTTTTCATCATTTCCCACCATGCCCATTCTCTCCCATTCTAACACTCCTGACTCAATTCGTACTTTCACCCTTATCCTCCCTTCTCTCTCTCTCTCTCTCTCTCTCTCTCTCTCTCTCTCTCTCTCTCTTATTCCTCTTGACTCTGTTTTCCTCTCTCTTTGTACCCTTACTCTCTCACCGCACTCTCTCGCATTGTTTAGCGTGACGGAAACAATGGACGATCGTGTTTCCGATCGAATTTTCCCGGCAGTAATCGCTCACGCTAGAGAAAATCGACTCTGTCGCGAAGTTCTCTTTACCCTTTGACGAAATTGTCACGTGTCTTTTCTTTTTAGCAGGCAAATATCGGGACTCACAACGAAAAGTTGTAGCTAAAAAAGCCGGATCCATTGTACGTGACTACACGAATTATTAAACATTCGTACAGCTATACTGTGATAAATTATAGAAAATCTTTAGATATCCAGGAAGAGACACAACTGTAATTTATATACGATTCGAATTGTTTTTTTACATAGATAAAAATAATAAATCAAAAAAGTCAAGTCGATCGTTGGATAAATCGGGCTAATATCTTATCGCGAATCGATTTAATTAAATTTAAAAGAAATTCCCGAAATGAACAAGAACCGAATCGTTACGATGCTGAAAAAGCAGAAAAGCCGAATAATGGACGCGCGCGTCGGGAAAATAATTTCGTACGCACGAGATGAGCGATTCGATGAGGTATTTTGCATCGCAAATTACATTAGATCGAGCTATTTTATCGCGCGCTACGTGTATTTTCTTTTTTTTTTTTTCGCCACCTTTTTTTTGGCAGAGAGATCGCGTGTGCGATGATAGCGTGCGAAACTAGATTCCCGTGTTTTTGCGTTGTGCAAGGTGCCGGCCGGATTTTTCCGGAATAATATAGTGGAATTATACTTTCAACGATATTTCCTTTACGGCCTTCGCGGGGCGCGCTCGAATGTTTGCAGACGTCGGGACTGACTGTCCAGCATGCGATGCGTTTATAGTCACGAAAAGAGAAACGAGTGGCGCTTTTCATATATATATATATATATATATATATATGTGCGTGTGCGTGTGCGTGTGCATATATGTGTGTGTGTGTGTGTATCGTATATGTGTACAATTGAAAATCAGGACACGCGCGCGTGTCCGCGCGCTGATATTGCCATCGATGCGTTGCAACGTCAAATTGATTACTTCCGACAGTGACACTTAAAATTTAGTGTGCAGGCAAATAGCGCACGTCGTTACATATATCGTGTAGGTAGCTACCACTAGCTATACACGCAGCGAATTTCAAAATGCGACAAGAGAGGATCCGATACCAAAGAGAGATGTAATTTTGCGTACCGCCGATTCCTACGAAAAATTCAATGAATTTTAAAAAGGAAGGTGGCCAAGACACGATTTCATTAATCCTTTCACGACTTTACACTTTCCCACATGTTTCTAGAGAAATTTACCGTCACTTATTAATGAGGTCGATTTTTAGAAGAACGTCTATAAAAAATTCCATATCACGCAGCGAGAACGCATTCATATTTAATATTGCGAAATAAGCTGAAACAAGTGAGAAAATTAAGGGCATTATTTGGCAAAATCTAATTTCAATTAAGTAATTAAGCTGCAAGCGCTGCTTTTTAATAAACAAAGTTCTTTTATAGCACCAAGTTCACCTGCGTGACTAAAGAACAGCGACAATGAAAATATCTTCGAGTATTAACAGTTTCAACAATAAGTTCGATGCGAATAAACTTCGCATTCAAACCGTCGAACAGCGAAAAGGTTGAGCGAGAAGATTCGCAAAGTTCGAAGCGTGTTTATTGATTCCCTTAAGTATATTTCTAAGTTTAGTGCCGCCAGCCGGAATGTCGATCATTGCGACGTTCATAATTCGGTACAATGACGTAAACACACAATGCCGTCTATATTTTCTTTGCAGATCTGTTTGCCTCTGAAATCTTTAGTAGTATTTTCCTGAATTCCAAATTCAACGTAATAAAAATAGCCGTATCACCGGAAATCAAACACAAATCAGATGGGACTCTATTATATTTTATCTGACAAATAGATTAATTGACCGTATAACCACATATCTCTCTCTCTCTCTCTCTCTCTCTCTCTCTCTCTCTCTCTCTCTCTCTCTCGCTCTCTCTCGCTCTCTCTCTCTACTCTCCTACACACACACACACACTCTTGCACTCATGCACGGATCTTGATAATTCCAACAAATCCATTAGTGATATATGGTGTCATCTCTTTCATAATTTTATACGGTTTATTTTTATGTTTTTTTGTCGCACGGATAAAAAATGATGAAGAGCAGATGGAAATTAAATAAAAGCAGAAGTAAAACATATCACCACATTCATATACAAATTTATTACGCACACGCAAATGAATTTAAGAGTTGTAATCGTATCGGCATAAATCCGACACTGATAACACGGAGGATATATAATATTATTAATATAAATATTGCACATGCTAATAAAAAGTGCATACTCGCGTAAATGGATGAAAACAAGAATGAACGGTGCATCGTGTCACGTCGCTTTTATCCGAAAGGCCCATTCATCGTCGCACCGATCGGCGCAGACGAGATCTAAAGCCGAATGTAAACGAGCACGAATAGCATTTGTAATGTTAAAGTACAATATAAAGCTGTTCATTTGTGTTCGTGCTCGTTTGATCAAACTGGATCTAGCTTTATGAAATCATTCGTTCGCGATGAGATGCGTAATACCAATTGATAAATTTCTCACTCGGAAATATGCGTTTCGTAAATTGGCGCGAAAAATTATTTTATCATTTTTATTTCTTTTTAGACGAGGGTCCAATCAAGAAAAGTTAAAATACGCGTCGGATATTTTCCGTGTGATTTTTGCGAAATCGTGCGTTAATCGAGGAAGAACTGGGAGAAAGTTCGGGAAAGTTCTCGAATTAAAACTGGCTGCGTTGCACGGAAATACTTAATTATCGGAGGCACGGCAGTGCCTCATCGATTCTCGTTAGCCGCCGATCGCTTTTACTCGCCCGCGCTAAATGAGAACGGCTCGAAAATTTGGTACGCAATACTGCGTGTATGCGTGCACGTTTGCGGCTGTGCCCGGCGCGGTTGTAAAATGCTAAACAAACGGAGGGTGTCCGTTTCGAGTAACGCGATCGAATCGTGGCACTAAATAACCGACCGAACAAGCGCTGCGCTGCGCCAGTTTCGCCTAAAAGAGTTCGACGTCGACGTGTCGATCTTTTATTCTTTTTCCTCTTTTTCTATTTTTTTCCGATCGTCGCTGCGTCAGTTTCGTAGCGCAAATGGTAAAAGGTATACGCTTTTATCTGCGCGACAAGCGGATTAATTCACAGTTCCTTCTAAATAAAATCTGTTGATTTTTATTTCGGATCAATCTAAAAGTGTAGAGAGTCGCAACGGAAGTCAAGTTGAGCTCAGAATAACACCGGAAATTAAGTATTCAGAGTTTATGAGTTTGTCTTATTCTGCTACTCGTCGCGTTAAGATTTTTTTAAGTAGAAAACACTACGAACAGTGTATAAGTAAGCTTTTACAATCTCGTGACAATTATACTGGTGTAATATTATCATAATTGTTACGAAATTGTGCTTGCACCATTCTCGTATCTCTCCGTTAACGTATCATCACGTCCAATCCAATCGGATTAACGATAATAATCAACGTGGCGGCTTCTCATTGCTGTCGTGAAATATTCCGCGCGTGATATTCGCGATCGAAATAATCAGTACCATGGTTTAAATTCAATCAGTTAACGCTTTGATCTCATATGCGTATTCTTTATCGTTCGAAGAATCTTTCGTAAATAAGTAAAGTAGGATGAGTAGAGGATTATCGCATTGGCAACTGAATTTAATGCGTTGTAAAGTCGTCCCAAGACGTCGTAGAGAAACACCGAATGCAATCGCGGTTCAAGAATCCACCGATCCACATCCGGATACGACGATTCGTATTACGAACGTTCATGTCTAAAGAAGGAGGGAAGGAGAGGTGGTTCGTCGAAAGCCGCAAGCAAGCCCTCAGCATAGGAGCTTTGAGGATGATCGGAGGAAGAAAGCAAAGGTTAAGGTGTGTACCCGTGTCTCGCCTCGGGAGTCCGCGAACGTGACTGGACTTTTCGCGCGGTCGACAAGAGTTACCCGACGGGAGAAGCCCCGTTCGGAGCTTGGCTTTGACATCGTTCTCTCGACAACCCTTATTCCTCTGCCCTGGAAATACTCTCTCGGTCGGGTCCCTCTTTCCACGCTTCTTCTTCGCCGATTTCTCCGCGTCTCTCATCCCGTGACGATTTCCGCGATGTCTCTTGAAACCACGAGATATCTTTGAGCAAGATAGCCTACAGAGAGAACGCGATTAAATTAGCTTGTGATTTAGGAAACGGTAACGAGAATTTCAGACAATCGAATTGTAGTTTCAGCTTAGTTTTAATTATGACAGGAAGGAAAATGCACTATTGCCATCTCTGTTTTCGAAAGATAGAAGCTGAATTAAATTTCAGGCAACTCTGTCAAAATAACTGAAGTTTGAAAACAAATTATTAATACTAAAATGGCACTTTTAATGGTTATTTTATCGAATAACTTGCGTAATGAAATTCACCATGGTGTATTTGACAGTGGAAATACGTTTCTTTTCCCGTTCGTCTCTTCGTCTTTATCGGAAATTAAGACATCCGTGAAGCGATTGAAAAAACTGCGAGTGCCTCGAATTATCGATTTTTTTTAAGTACATTAATGAAATACTACCGGGGTTGTCGGGGCAAAGAATTCCGCGGCATTCACCCAGTTCCTATTCACGAAACGGCGTCCAAGAAAATTCGCTCCATCCGAGGTAAGCTCGCAAACATTACAAACTAGTTGCTGAATCTCGTAAAAAATGGCGTAGGTATTCAGGACGAGAGTTAAAAGTTGCTAGTAGTAACATTACTCTCTGATGGCGATCCTATCGAGAGTTTTGCTCTCTAACAGTGCATTTCGAAAGTTCACTATCCGAAAGATACTCTCAAGAGTCTGAGATCGATAATGCACCGTAAAACAGCTGAAAATGAAATTTTAATCAGACAAAAACACTTGAGAATACATATATAGATTTAGGTATAGCTGGTATATATTTTTCGAAAGTTTCATCCTCTTTGTTCTTGGTAGCTGTCCTTGCCATTATCTCGCCATTAAATAGCCGAGAATTTCATTTGGCCCCGAGTCTAACTCAAGAGACGGAGCTCGTGCGCTTTTGTTGCTAAGAAGAAAGAGGGGAAGAGAGAAAGTCACGACTGTCCTAAGCATTATTTCTCGCGTTGATTGTCAGCCGAAGAGAAACGTGACGCGAACCGACGGAAACGTAGTTTCTCCAGTTGTTTGCGTAAATGCCGCGGGTAAAGTCGGTCCTTGGTTTCCATCCCGCGGGACGATCCATCTCCAGAAGTTCTTGGAGATTACCTCGAGAGCGAAAGCGCAATAGAGGAGTCGACGCGCGGGAAGATGGGACGAAAGAACAACGGAGAATTGACGCGGAGGTTGAAGACGGAGAGTGAAAGAGAGAGAACGTGTGCGATAGAGAGAGAGAGAGAGAGAAAGATAAACTATGAAATTGCTTTTGATATCCGCAGAATCGGGACCACAGCGGTAAATCTTGGTGACGACCGAAACCTTCGTACAGAGAACTGTAGGTCTTCGAAAGATACGTAAACAAATTGCGATTTGTCTTCGGCGAAGTCGAAGTTGTGTTCGACTATAATGCGATTGTACGCACGAGTGATCGATGAAGACTCAGAGCGAAAGAATTAAAAAAAATATGAGATACAAAGCGTTAGAAGTTTGCAACGTTCTGC
>NW_017305779.1:6534522-6536351 GCF_001594115.1 Trachymyrmex septentrionalis | reverse complement strand
AGAGAGAGAGAGAGAGAGAGAGAGAGAGAGAGAGAGAGAGAGAGAGAGAGAGGACGAAGGATTCGTACTTACTCGCAAAAATAAATAATTATCACATGTCTCAATTATAAATCACACATTACGATTGTAAATTCGATAAACTAAATTTCTTGACGGAACCAGACGCATATCCCGTATATTACCTATATCCTGACTTGATGTGTGCATAAATGCAATTATTTACGAGTTCTCCGAAGACTTGCCCGCCGCATAGAGTTCTCCTAGAGAGAGAGAGGGGGGGAGGGCGAGAGAGAGAGAGAGAAAGAGAAAGAATCATATGGTAGAATTTTATAATACAGACCTGCGCGTGGTTCGCAACAAAATCTTTACGGTGCCTTACGCCGCTCTCGTGGGAGCCAGGTCGCAACTGTACTCGAATTCTAATTCGGAATCTGCTACAGCGCGAAGCTCGTCCTGGACGATATTTTGGCTTGTCGAGACATCTTCACTCGACTCTCCGCCTCGAGATTATTTATGGATGTATAACATTCAGGACATGCTACTACACATTTGACATCTCGAGCTCGAAAGTATTGTGGCGTTAGCGGTCTCGATATTGACACTTTGTGTCACAAATTGTATGATGTACCTTGCATTAGAAGTTATTACATTATCAAGAGATATTGAAATATTGAACCGTTATTAATTCTTTAGGGGTGAATGTTGCATATTTGCAACGTTTACTTTAAAATTAAATTCGTGATTTGTGTAAATTAAGGACTGAAGATGGAAATGTACGTAGCAATATTGAACACTGAAATATGGTACTTTTAATCATCCGAAAGATTATACATATATCAATAGTGTAAATATTAGTGTAAATAGATTCTTCACTTACAAGTCTTAGCAAAAACAATAAAAAAATTATTTCTTTAATGACAAGATAATGTCGTCCCTAGAGAGTTAATGTTCTTTAAAAGTGACAATTTTGAAAGCAATCAATGTACTTATCTTTAAGTAAAAAATTATTCTTCACTGCGATAACATATTTATAATCGAGAGAATCATAAAATTGAAATAAATATTTATCATCAGGTTTTTAGCTTCGATGTGCGATATATTTACAAGAGCTTGTTGTAAAGCTAATTGTGCGTTGACTGCAAAAAATTGCAAACAAAATTTGTGTGCACAAACGTTTATCTCTAATTTTATTCCATTACTGAGCATTCAGCATTTTCCACCTCGCTGTACAAGATGGCTATTAAAGGTATCTCTATCTTCAATATTTTCGCCCTTTTTCTTAAGTCCTTATCTTTATCTCTTCACACTTTTTCTTAAGACCAATACAAACATTTAAAAACCGCGCTCAGAAACAGACGACGCTATGTACGTTAGATCACGGCGAAGATCGTAAGTGGAAAACGCGAGAGCGATTTGTCTTCAAACTTGGATTGCAACTTTTTACAGGTAGTTGTTAAGTAACGACTTGTATGTACGAACCTCGATAAGAATCGGCGCTATTTGTCACACAGAACGCACGAATTTTTAAAGATATATCATGTATATCTTCAAAAATTCATGCCGACAAGAATCGTGTCGTGTTCTTTTCCATCTTTTGAGTTGTAACATACATCGCTCGTTATAATGCATTTGTATCTTTATATAAATCTCATTTCTTAAATGGTGTGATGATGACTTAATTCCGACTGCTATGCACGTGAAATCCTTGACCGCAGCAAGTTACGCTTTCAAACGTCGCTCGCGAATTAAAATACCCGCAACTTGCTTGTTTTCCGAAAGTAGCACAGCTCACCATTAAAAGTTTTACCAACCATGAATATATATATATA